>NC_083575.1:7688053-7923053 GCF_027579695.1 Neoarius graeffei | reverse complement strand
GGATTACAGAGAGACGGTAGATATCTGCGTGATGATTTGGGTTCTTAGTTTATTGACTTTAAGTTGGACCTACTCGGCGTTGCTGGTATGGTAGCTTATGGTCACGCATTAAGGGGGTGTGGAGTTGGCGGACAGAAAAGATGGCCATTTCAGAGATGCCTACTAGTACGGATTGGCCATATTTTGTACGGAAAAGTTACGTAAATACGATGTTACGGCAAACAGTGTTATTCTGTACGGAATTATTATAAAGTCTTAAATTCCAGTGAGTTGTTTTTTAATGTCCAAGCGACTTTTTCAATCCATGCATGATTCATGGCTATTTATTTTTACGACAACCACACATGCTGTGTGTGACATGCGCAGATTCCGCACATTTGTTCGCGCTATTTTCGATACGGTAGAATGGCCGTGCATTACACCCGGTCAAAAGGGCAACGGATACGCGCACTGCAAACTGTGTAGAACTGACATTAACATCACTCGTGGTGGTCGCGATGACTGCACGCGGCATGTCAACTACAAAAAACATATGGAGTATGCTGAAATGGCGAGTCAGGCGGAAAGTAAATCTGGGGTATCCAGCTAGCCTGGGCCCGCCCATCCTAAGCGTGACGCAACACGAGGGCCTGTTGCGAGCTTAGTCTGGCCAGGCAAGCTATCTACAGCTCTTCCAAGCTCCCGAAAAATCGGGAACCAATCAACTTTGAGCATCTCCAACGGCCCTGGGTAGAGGCGTGTTCAAGGCAGTGACGTAGTAGAACTGCGACCGGAAGCCATAGATTGTTTACAGAATCTATGCCGGAAGCGCTTCATTCACTAGAAACATTACGAACATGGAGCAAGTTCTCATTGAAAACGGAGCAAAGAGCAGCCCTGGAGGTATTTATTGAAAGGAAGGACGTTTTCGCCTTGCTCCCGACCGGCTTCGGTAAGAGTTTAATCTACCAGTTAGCCCCGTCGCGTTGCATACGTCAGAGGAAAGAGTGATGTGATTGGTTTAAGCTTCGTCACAGCCTTTTCTGGCTTCGACCAGTAGCAAACTGAGGCATTTCAGGGAGGCGGGTCAACCACGCCCTTTGGGAAACGGTTGGGCTTAATATCTTGGCCAGACCAAATGCTCACAGAGCTTTGAAGTTGCGTTAGCCAGACTAGTATCCAGCGTTTTTTACGAAATCTGTGGATGAAAAGACACGGAACGTGACACGCGCTGAAGCGGTGATGGTTGACCTGTGCTTGGAGTTGAACTTGCCGATTAGTGCCATGAAATGTGAGTTAAACTTATTCAGTTTCTTTTTACATGTTTGATTTTTATTCACTGAAATATCAAACACTGGCTGTACTTCTTTAATTCAAAGTCTTTTCAGTGTTGCAAGTGCAAATGTACATGTAGTATGATCAAAAACAGAATTTTATGATTAGTGCTGTTGGGATTGTGGCAAAAAATTGATCAGTCCACTGTTTTAAATACAATTATAAATGTCATTTTATTCAATGTCTCTTCTGAAGCATTATGCTGAAGTATTTATATATTGGGACATTAAGATAACAATGTCGGACTCTCTTTGGCATGAAATAAGAATTTTTTTTAAAATTTTATTAGAATCCGTTAACAGGTAGAGCATTTTGCCAGGAAATATAATATAATACTTTTGAGGAGTTACATTCAATACCAGTGATTGGTAGTCAACCGTAATGTCTGCAAACAGGGAAACACTATTGTATTTATAAAAATGTGATATATTGTATGCTCTAGAAATTTGTCGAGTGGAAATTCAGTTGAGATGGCTGCTCGCGTTTTGTTTATTCAATTCACACAAAACAGTTCTTTTTAATAATTTAAATGTTAAACATATTGGTATATACACCTCTTTATAATGGAAATGCGCATAAATTAATGTTACTGAAAATCATTCCAAAATACTGAAAAATGTTTTCAAGAATACTGAAATTCAAAATTTGGGGTAGGCATCTCTGCAATTTATTTATTTATTTTTTTGTGGAAAGTTGATGGTTTGATGGACTACTGGCTGTGTGAACAACTGACTATTGAGGTTTTTCACCCACGTGACCAAGTCATGTGATGCATCGTTAGGCTGCCATTTTGGACGTCACGGCTCGAATCAGTTTGAATGCGAGGAAGGCGACAAACATAAATGAAAAAGGAGCGAGATGCAGAAAACACCTTCACTATCCAGCGACGTAGGGCATTTACAGGGCGAGCAGAGGGAGAGGTATTTGCAAAAATTGAGGTTAGCAGGCTTAGAGAACGACGTTTACCTGCTTCCGCCAGGATTGTTCACTGACGTACGGAAGTACACGAAGCCCTCGTCTTTACCTGACTTCGGCCCACATGATCTGTATACCTATGTCGTTAAAAACCCATCGCCATACACAGGTATTGATCTGAAAGCGTATAAGAGTTTGGATGCCTACAAATATTTTGAGTCAGGCTGGGTAACATGCCTACATCAGCGGGTCGTCCCTGGAGCCGGTGGTCGCCATCTGATTACAGCTAAGGTTTGTTCACATTTTCATTTACTTTCGGTCCTCAGGATAAACAAAATGTTATTAAATGTCATTGAAATAACTTCTTAGTCTGTTGAGACATGGCCCGTTATAAATTTGCTGTTACCAGGCAATGACCAAGAACTGTATTATTAGGGTCGGTGTCTGTGTTGTAGCAGTGTACTAGCAGCTAGCTGTTAGGACTAGCTAATGTCAACAACATAGTAGCTGGTATGTTACTGTAGCAATGTTTACATTCAGTCATTTGGATGACTGTTAAAACCTTTCAGTCTCAAGTTTTTCCTTTACTGTATTTACTAGTTTACTGTAATTATGATCCGGCAGCTTTTTACACCGGATCCAGTGTAAATAGCTGCTGGAGCGCGCTCTGGCTTGCTCCCCCTCAAATTAAGCAGCACGCACTCCGGGAGCAAGCCGAAGCGTGCTGCTTAATTTGAGGGGGAGCAAGCCGGAGCGCGCTCCGGAACCTCGGCCGGAGCACTCCGGGAGCAAGCCGGAGCGCGCTGCTTAATTTGAGGGGGAGCAAGCCGGAGCGCCCAGCTTAATTTGAGGGGGAGCAAGCCGGAGCGCGCTGCTTAATTTGAGGGGGAGCAAGCCGGAGCGCGCTGCTTAATTTGAGGGGGAGCAAGCCGGAGCGCCCAGCTTAATTTGAGGGGGAGCAAGCCGGAGTGCGCTGCTTAATTTGAGGGGGAGCAAGCCGGAGCGCGCTCCGGAACCTCGGCCGGAGCACTCCGGGAGCAAGCCAGAGTGCGCTGCTTAATTTGAGGGGGAGCAAGCCGGAGCGCACTCCGGCAGCTATTTACACTGGATCCGGTGTAAATAGCTGCCGGATCATAATTACAGTAAACTAGTAAATACAGTAAAGGAAAAACTTGAGACTGAAAGGTTTTAACAGTCATCCAAATGACTGAACGTAAACATTGTTACAGTAACATACCAGCTACTATGTTGTTGACATTAGCTAGCTTGACCTTCAAAATGGCAGACACCGGGGCGTCACGTGACCCTGTGACGTCAGGTGAAATACCTCAATATGTACCTGTGTGTGTGTGTGAGTAACTGTGTGACTGTGTAACTGACTCAGTGTGTCAGTAACTGAGTAACTTGAGTTACTATGTGCATTTTAGTTCCAGTCAGTGGTTTCAGGGTGTTGGTAAATGCACCATATTCATTTTGTACATTAATAAACTACAAATTAAACTCAAAATGACGTCTTCTGTGTGCTTAATACGTAGCTACTTAAACATGATTGTAAATTGAAAGTATTGTTTATAAGTTTATTTATTTAAGAAGGATCAATGTGTATTAATTAACATGTAAATGCACTAGAAATAATCACTGACTAGTTTTCTTTCATCTGTAGTCCCTGGAATTTTAATGTTGAAAGAAAGAAAGGTGTGCATGTGTATATATAACAAAAAGACAAAAATAATTAGAAGTCATGACATGGCCAAGAACAGGTGCAACACCATGTAAGAATAAATAATAATAACAATAATGCATAATTTAAACACAAGATAAAAAACAGATATACAGCACACAATCACAAACATTAATCGTGAGTGCTCGTGCATATTTGTGTGTGTAGTAGTAGGAACCATTGACCCCCCCTGAAATAGTCCTGGCCACCCCCTTGCCCCCCCAAGGAAAAAAGTCTAGTTCCGCCACTGGTTGTATGTAACAGAGTTTCACGTCAGTTCTTTTCTGTGTTACACAGGGGACAATCTGGATGCACTGCACGACATCACCGTAGCGTATCCGCACAGCGCCCCTCAGACGGAGCGCCACCTGCTGGCTGGGACCTTCCCACACCAGATCCACTTCCACGTGTGCCGCTACCCAGCGTCCTCTCTGCCTGAGGAGACTGCCGCCCTCCAGGCCTGGTGCCAGGAGCGTTGGGCGGAGAAAGAGGAGCGCCTGCGCTCGTTTTACATCTCTCAGCACTTCGACGAAGCCGACGCCCGAATACCGCCGTGCAAGAGCGAGCTGAGAGTGGCGCTGATCAAAGCCGCATCGCTGTGCTACTGGAACGCCTTCATCGCCTTGTCCTTTCTGGGACTCTGGCTCTGGACGCCGTTGCTCGTCTACTTCCTGCTGGTGGTGATCTTCTTCCTGGTTCAGCAAAAGGTGATGGGCGGGGTTGAGCTGATTGAGCTGTCGTGTCATCAACGCCTGAAAAGAACGAATGACGGACCAGGCAGAAAGAAAGACTGAGAGGTCTGTTTGGTCTCTCGTTCTGGCAAACTGAGCAGGAAGTGGAGCCCCCTTCTGGACCCGGGTGTGTACTGCAAAGTGAGCACAACAGCGAGGAAGGGAAGTGTCTGTGATTCCTAGCTTCCTGAAACATGACAAACTTAATCTTCAGTGCTGGAAATACAGCATTTTACAAATTTCACTGTGTATGAGGAAGTGCGCGCGTGCATTTTTATCCACTTAAGCTCCACCCACATTTTCTCATGTATCAGCATTTAATTGTACGTGTTCATATTTATCTGTATTTAAAGGCTGTGGTTCTCGCAAGTTTTTTTTTTTTTTTTTCCCTGCAGCTCTGTAAAAAAAAAAAATTATTTTAGTAATTTTAATTTTATTTTATTTATTAGTTTTATAATTACAGACTCATAGCACTTAGCTGGCACTGATATTCTCCTGTTTTACCTGATGTAGCCAGGCATCTCGCCAAGCAATTATAGGGGAAGGGGGGGGGGAAAACAGAAAAAAAGACTGCTGGTTGTCAGACGGATGGATATGTTGAAAGAATTGAATCGAAATCGAATGTAAAATCGATGCTTATCTCCGGCTGCGTCCCAAAGGGCAAGCTTAAACAGTGGAGGGTGCACGGCTTTAAACGCTTTTCGCATGAGGAAAAACCAAAAGTTGGATTTTGGAGAAGAAACGGGGAATTTTGAGATCGACGAGCATGAGGTTTCAGAAATTTGCTGTGATGAACAGCGCGCAAGACGGCTTTATATATTCAAACTGCCTTAAACATTGTATAAGCTGGTTGCTATTGAAAAAAATAAATATATACACACAGTACCAATATAAACGTATATCAGTCCAGGTTTTACTCTTATGCTTTGGAAATATTTGGAACTACAGACAGCTGTGGAGTTGCATGTTGTTGATTTTTTTTGAAATTTTCAAGACGTTTCAAAATTCAGGGCGGAAAAGGCTCCGTCCCAAATGACCCTCGTTTTCTGTTTCTGCATGACGTCAGGCTTGGGATGTGGGATCTTGGACCCGATCGATGCGTTACGAACGTATAGAATGTATATCGCCTCACTGACCATACCGGTAAGTAGTGCACTAAATATCCAGGAAGGAACCTCAGGAACAAATTGATGCTCTTTACTCTTTATATTGGACGTTAACCAATCAGGAGTCCACTACGTAGGGTGTGAAGTAATGGCGTTTCCATTCTGTGTGGAGTAGATAGGTTGGCATTTCATTGTTTATAACTGCATCCTAAATCCTACATCCTAACGAGCGCCCTTACGAATGAGTTAATGAGATTTAAGCCAAGCATTCGGCGTGCAGAGGAACTGCGTGTCGCCATTTGGGATGGAACCATTTTCTAGCGACTGCATAGTGAACTACAACCCCTGGCAAAAAGTATGGAATCACCAGTCTTGGATGAGCACTCATTCAGACGTTTTATTCTGTAGAACAAACTCAGATCACAAACATGATACAATAATAAAGTCATTCCAAAGTGCACCTTCTTGGCCTTCAGAAACACTAAAATAAACGAAGAAAAAGCATTGTGGAAGTCAGTAAATGTTACTTTTATAGACCAAGCACAGGGAAAAAAATATGGAATCACTCAATTCTGAGGAAAAAATATGGAATCACTCAATTTTCAGGTAGAAAATAAGGACTGACCCGGTCAATTTCCTGTCCCTAAATTGACACCTGCCTCAGATTAGATCTGCTCGTTAGTCTGCAGTTAGAAACAGCGCAGTTATCACACCTTGGAGGGCTGCTGGACCAAGTGGATTGGCAAGAATCATGGCTCCAACAAGAGAGATCTCATCTCATCTCATTATCTCAAGCCGCTTTATCCTGTTCTACAGGGTCGCAGGCAAGCTGGAGCCTATCCCAGCTGACTACGGGTGAAAGGCGGGGTACACCCTGGACAAGTCGCCAGGTCATCACAGGGCTGACACATAGACACAGACAACCATTCACACTCACATTCACACCTACGGTCAATTTAGAGTCACCAGTTAACCTAACCTGCATGTCTTTGGACTGTGGGGGAAACCGGAGCACCCGGAGGAAACCCACGCGGACACGGGGAGAACATGCAAACTCCGCACAGAAAGGCCCTCGCCGGCCACGGGGCTCGAACCCGGACCTTCTTGCTGTGAGGCAACAGCGCTAACCACTACACCACCGTGCCGCCCTCCAACAAGAGAGATGTCTCTTGAAACAAAAGAGAGGATTGTCAAACTTCTTAAAGAAGGTAACTCTTCACGCATGGTTGCCAAAGATGTGGGCTGTTCACAATCAGCTGTATCGAAGATATGGACCAAGTACAAACAGCATGGGAAGGTTTTTAAAGCCAAGCGTACTGGTAGACCAAGGAAGGCATCAAAGCGTCAAGACAAAAAACTTAAGGCCATATGTCTTGAAAACCGAAAAAGTACAACAAAACAAATGAAGCATAAATGGGAGGAAGCTGGAGTCAATGTACAAGTATGTGACCGAACCGTGAGAAATCGCCTAAAGGAAATGGGATTTTCGCGAAAAGAAAACCATCATTGACACCTAAACAGAAAAGAACAAGACTACAATGGGCTAAGGAGAAGCAATCATGGACTGTGGATGGCTGGATGAAAGTTATCTTCAGTGATGAATCACGAATCTGCATTGGACAAGGTGATGATGCTGGAACTTTTGTTTGGTGCCGTTCCAGTGAGATTTATGAAGAGGACTGCCTGAAGAAAACATCCAAATTTCCACAATCCTTGATGATACAGTGGTGCTTGAAAGTTTGTGAACCCTTTAGAATTGTCTATATTTCTGCATAAATATGACCTAAAACATCATCAGATTTTCACACAAGTCCTAAAAGTAGATAAAGAGAACCCAGTTAAACAAATGAGACAAAAATATTATACTTGGTCATTTATTTATTGAGGAAAATGATCCAATATTACATATCTGTGAGTGGCAAAAGTATGTGAACCTCTAGGATGAGCAGTTAATTTGAAGGTGAAATTAGAGTCAGCTGTTTTCAATCAATGGGATGACGATCAGGTGTGAGTGGGCACCCTGTTTTATTTAAAGAACAGGGATCTATCAAAGTCTGATCTTTACAACATGTTTATGGAAGTGTATCATGGCACGAACAAAGGAGATTTCTGAGGACCTCAGAAAAAGTGTTGTTGATGCTCATCAGGCTGGAAAAGGTTACAAAACCATCTCTAAAGAGTTTGGACTCCACCAATCCACAGTCAGACAGATTGTGTACAAATGGAGGCAATTCAAGACCATTGTTACCCTCCCCAGGAGTGGTCGACCAACAAAGATCACTCCAAGAGCAAGGCGTGTAATAGTTGGCGAGGTCACAAAGGACCCCAGGGTAACTTCTAAGCAACTGAAGGCCTCTCTCATAATGGCTAATGTTAATGTTCATGAGTCCACCATCAGGAGAACACTGAACAACAATGGTGTGCATGGCAGGGTCACAAGAAGAAAGCCACTGGTGTCCAAAAAGAACATTGCTGCTCATCTGCAGTTTATTAAAGATCATGTGGACAAGCCAGAAGGCTATTGGAAAAATATTTTGTGGATGGATGAGACCAAAATAGAACTTTTTGGTTTAAATGAAAAGTGTTATGTTTGGAGAAAGAAAAACACTGCATTGCAGCATAAGAACCTTATCCCATCTGTGAAACATGGTGGTGGTAGTATCATGGTTTGGGTCCATTTTGCTGCATCTGGGCCAGGACGGCTTGCCATCATTGATGGAACAATGAATTCTGAATTATACCAGCGAATTCTAAAGGAAAATATCAGGACATCTGTCCATGAACTGAATCTCAAGAGAAGGTGGGTCATGCAGCAAGACAACGACCCTAAGCACACAAGTCATTCTACCAAAGACTGGTTAAAGAAGAATAGAGTTAATGTTTTGGAATGGCCAAGTCAAAGTCCTGACCTTAATCCAATGGAAATGTTGTGGAAGGACCTGAAGTGAGCAGTTCATGTGAGGAAACCCACCAACATCCCAGAGTTGAAGCTGTTCTGTACGGAGGAACGGGCTAAAATTCCTCCAAGCCGGTGTGCAGGACTGATCAACAGTTACCGGAAACGTTTAGTTGCAGTTATTGCTGCACAAGGGGGTCACACCAGATACTGAAAGCAAAGGTTCACATACTTTTGCCACTCACAGATATGTAATATTGGATCATTTTCCTTAATAAATAAATGGCCAAGTATAATATTTTTGTCTCATTTGTTTAACTGGGTTTTCTTTATCTACTTTTAGGACTTGTGTGAAAATCTGATGATGTTTTAGGTCATATTTGTGCAGAAATGTAGAAAATTCTAAAGGGTTCACAAACTTTCAAGCACCACTGTATGGGGCTGCATGTCAGGCAAAGGCACTGGGGAGATGGCTGTGGTTACTTCTTCACTAAATGCACAGGTTTACATTGACATTTTGGACACTTTTCTTATCCCTTCAATTGAAAAGATGTTTGGGGATGATGAAATAATTTTCCAAGATGACAACGCATCGTGCCATAGAGCAAAAACCGTGAAAGCATTCCTTGGTGAAAGACACATCCAGTCAATGTCATGGCCTGCAAATAGTCCAGATCTCAACCCAATAGAAAACTTGTGGTGGAAATTGGAAAAAAATGGTCCACGACAAGGCTCCGGCCTGCAAAGCTGATCTGGCAACTGCAATCAAAGAGAGTTGGCACCAGATTGATGAAGAATACTGTTTGTCACTCAGCAAGTCCATGCCGAAGAGACTGCAAGCCGTTATAAAAGCCAGAGGTGGTGCAACTAAGTACTAGTGATGTGTTTTGAATGTTCTTTTGTTTGTCTGTTTTTCATGATTCCATATTTTTTTCCCTGTGCTTGGTCTATAAAAGTAACATTTACTGACTTCCACAATGCTTTTTCTTCATTTCATTTAGGCCAAGTTTACATTAGACCGTATCTGTCTCGTTTTCTTCGCGGATGCACTGTCCGTTTACATTAAACCGCCTGGAGACGCCGGGAAACGGGAATCCGCCAGCGTCCACGTATTCAATCCAGATCGTGTCTGGTCCGGTGCTGTGTAAACATTGAGAATACGCGGATACGCTGTGCTGAGCTCTAGCTGGCGTCGTCATTGGACAACGTCACTGTGACATCCACCTTCCTGATTCGCTGGCGTTGGTCATGTGACGCGACTGCTGAAAAACGGCGCGGACTTCCGCCTTGTATCACCTTTCATTAAAGAGTATAAAAGTATGAAAATACTGCAAATACTGATGCAAATACTGCCCATTGTGTAGTTATGATTGTCTTTAGGCTTGCCATCCTTCCACTTACAAGTGGTAAGTGATATGCACTGAGATCACACACACAGCGGCTCAGTCCCGAATCACTGCTCGTGCGCTTCACTCGCGCGCTCTGTGAGCTGCGCAGGGCCGGAGTGCGCACCCTCCAGAGGGCACTCGCTGTTCAGGGCGGAGTGATTTGGAGCGCAGGATGCCTGCGGAGCCGAGCGTATCCGTGTATTGGCGTTGCTATGTGCACGCGAATCGTGTATTGGCGTTGCTGTGTGCACACTAATCGTTTTAAAAACGTTAATCTGATGATCCGCTGATACGGTCTAATGTAAACCCCACCTTAGTGTTTCTGAAGGCCAAGAAGGTGCACTTTGGAATGACTTTATTATTGTATCATGTTTGTGATCTGAGTTTGTTCTACAGAATAAAACGTCTGAATGAGTGCTCATCCAAGACTGGTGATTCCATACTTTTTGCCAGGGGTTGTATATGATAAATATAGATAGCAATGATCTGCTTCTTAGCGGAAGGATATTTAGTGCATGAGATCACCAGCTCAGCTCCATCGTCCCTTTCGAAGTCCATGACTGATTTTGGGATTGAACCGAGATGGAAGGGTCGGTGTGTTTGGGACGGGGCTCGTGTGCATCATGTATTATGTAATGCAACGCTTCATGGTCTTGATGGAGGAGGATTTTCTCCTCTCGTGTGTGTGTGTGTGTGTGTGTGTGTGTGTGTGAGACGACCGACAGGGCTTTATAGACCCCTTCGCATGTTTGTAAACAAACCGACCGTTGCCAGGATGCGCGCGCAGCCTGGACTCAGAAACAATGGCGCTGCCCATAGACCGGCATTATGAGCTGTCAGATTATGCCAAACAATTGTCGTTACAAGATCGAGAATGCTACATAAATAAGTTAACTCTAACAAGTGGACATCGCCTACCGGATCCGCATTTAATTAAAGAGTGGACGGACGATGTTAGTAAGTTTTCCTCCGATACCTGAAGGCAGTCATACTATTTACAAAAAATGTCAAACTCAAAAAAAAAAAAAAAAACTATTTACAAAAGTAGCCTGCCATCAACATTCTGGTTACAGCGAGACTACAACTTGATTAACAATGGGACATTCATATTCATTTTGTTTTAATCAAATTATGCCAGTGATGTGATGGCAATGTGGCTTTAGCTACAACAGCAAATCCCAACACTAAACAGCAATTTGCAGGCGGTAATGGCATGAAAGGAATGATAGTGTAAAGAGTGCAGCTAAGAGAAATCAGAGCTGCGTAAAAAGCGAGAGGCAGAGAGCAGAAATGAAACTGAACGGGGCGGGAGCTAG
Source organism: Neoarius graeffei (assembly GCF_027579695.1). NCBI lineage: Eukaryota > Metazoa > Chordata > Actinopteri > Siluriformes > Ariidae > Neoarius > Neoarius graeffei. Next base: position 7,911,667 of record NC_083575.1, on the reverse strand, counting down.
GTTAGAGCAGTCAACGTAAGTTGGCATTTAGAGTGAGGGCACACAATTTTACCTTTCCATCCTTGCTTTAAAATTGTGATTTTCGGCATACACAAATAACGATGGCACAAAATCTGGACTGCTTGAGTCAAGCGAGACCTCTCCGACAAACAAAATTGCATGCAAAGCTAAGTTAACATGCTAACAATATTCATTACATTGTGTAACTACAACCCCGATTCCAAAAAAGTTGGGACAAAGTACAAATTGTACAACCCCGATTCCAAAAAAGTTGGGACAAAGTACAAATTGTAAATAAAAACGGAATGCAATGATGTGGAAGTTTCAAAATTCCATATTTTATTCAGAATAGAACATAGATGACATATCAAATGTTTAAACTGAGAAAATGTATAATTTAAAGAGAAAAATTAGGTGATTTTAAATTTCATGACAACAACATATCTCAAAAAAGTTGGGACAAGGCCATGTTTCCCACTGTGAGACATCCCCTTTTCTCTTTACAACAGTCTGTAAACGTCTGGGGACTGAGGAGACAAGTTGCTCAAGTTTAGGGATAGGAATGTTAACCCATTCTTGTCTAATGTAGGATTCTAGTTGCTCAACTGTCTTAGGCCTTTTTTGTTGTATCTTCCATTTTATGATGCGCCAAATGTTTTCTATGGGTGAAAGATCTGGACTGCAGGCTGGCCAGTTCAGTACCCGGACACTTCTTCTACGCAGCCATGATGCTGTAATTGATGCAGTATGTGGTTTGGCATTGTCATGTTGGAAAATGCAAGGTCTTCCCTGAAAGAGACGTCGTCTGGATGGGAGCATATGTTGCTCTAGAACCTGGATATACCTTTCAGCATTGATGGTGTCTTTCCAGATGCGTAAGCTGCCCATGCCACACGCACTAATGCAACCCCATACCATCAGAGATGCAGGCTTCTGAACTGAGCGCTGATAACAACTTGGGTCGTCCTTCTCCTCTTTAGTCCGAATGACACGGCGTCCCTGATTTCCATAAAGAACTTCAAATTTTGATTCATCTGACCATAGAACAGTTTTCCACTTTGCCACAGTCCATTTTAAATGAGCCTTGGCCCAGAGAAGACGTCTGCGCTTCTGGATCATGTTTAGATACGGCTTCTTCTTTGAACTACAGAGTTTTAGCTGGCAACGGTGGATGGCACGGTGAATTGTGTTCACAGATAATGTTCTCTGGAAATATTCCTGAGCCCATTTTGTGATTTCCAATACAGAAGCATGCCTGTATATGATGCAGTGCCGTCTAAGGGCCCGAAGATCACGGGCACCCAGTATGGTTTTCCGGCCTTGACCCTTACGCGCAGAGATTCTCCCAGATTCTCTGAATCTTTTGATGATATTATGCACTGTAGATGATGATATGTTCAAACTCTTTGCAATTTTACACTGTCGAACTCCTTTCTGATATTGCTCCACTATTTGTCGGTGCAGAATTAGGGGGATTGGTGATCATCTTCCCATCTTTACTTCTGAAAGCCGCTGCCACTCCAAGATGCTCTTTTTATACCCAGTCATGTTAATGACCTATTGCCAATTGACCTAATGAGTTGCAGTTTGGTCCTCCAGCTGTTCCTTTTTTGTACCTTTAACTTTTCCAGCCTCTTATTGCCCCTGTCCCAACTTTTTTGAGATGTGTTGCTGTCATGAAGTTTCAAATGAGCCAATATTTGGCATGAAATTTCAAAATGTCTCACTTTCGACATTTGATATGTTGTCTATGTTCTATTGTGAATACAATATCAGTTTTTGAGATTTGTAAATTATTGCATTCCGTTTTTATTTACAATTTGTACTTTGTCCCAACTTTTTTGGAATTGGGGTTGTAAATAAAAACGGAATGCAATGATGTGGAAGTTTCAAAATTCCATATTTTATTCAGAATAGAACATAGATGGCATATCAAATGTTTAAACTGAGAAAATGTATCATTTAAAGAGAAACATTAGGTGATTTTAAATTTCATGACAACAACACATCTCAAAAAAGTTGGGACAAGGCCATGTTTCCCACTGTGAGACATCCCCTTTTCTCTTTACAACAGTCTGTAAACGTCTGGGGACTGAGGAGACAAGTTGCTCAAGTTTAGGGAGAGGAATGTTAACCCATTCTTGTCTAATGTAGGATTCTAGTTGCTCAACTGTCTTAGGTCTTTTTTTTGTCGTATCTTCCGTTTTATGATGCGCCAAATGTTTTCTATGGGTGAAAGATCTGGACTGCAGGCTGGCCAGTTCAGTACCCGGACCCTTCTTCTACGCAGCCATGATGCTGTAATTGATGCAGTATGTGGTTTGGAATTGTCATGTTGGAAAATGCAAGGTCTTCCCTGAAAGAGACGTCGTCTGGATGGGAGCATATGTTGCTCTAGAACCTGGATATACCTTTCAGCATTGATGGTGTCTTTCCAGACATGTAAGCTGCCCATGCCACACGCACTAATGCAACCCCATACCATCAGAGATGCAGGCTTCTGAACCGAGCGCTGATAACAACTCAGGTCGTCCTTTTCCTCTTTAGTCCGAATGACACGGCGTCCCTGATTTCCATAAAGAACTTCAAATTTTGATTCGTCCGACCACAGAACAGTTTTCCACTTTGCCACAGTCCATTTTAAACGAGCCTTGGCCCAGAGAAGACGTCTGCGCTTCTGGATCATGTTTAGATACGGCTTCTTCTTTGCACTATAGAGTTTTAGCTGGCAACGGCGGATGGCACGGTGAATTGTGTTCACAGATAATGTTCTCTGGAAATATTCCTGAGCCCATTTTGTGATTTCCAATACAGAAGCATGCCTGTATGTGACGCAGTGCCGTCTAAGGGCCCGAAGATCACGGGCACACAGTATGGTTTTCTGGCCTTGACCCTTACGCACAGAGATTCTTCCAGATTCTCTGAATCTTTTGATGATATTATGCACTATAGATGATGATATGTTCAAACTCTTTGCAATTTTACACTGTCGAACTCCTTTCTGATATTGCTCCACTATTTGTCGGCGCAGAATTAGGGGGATTGGTGATCCTCTTCCCATCTTTACTTCTGAGAGCCGCTGCCACTCCAAGATGCTCTTTTTATACCCAGTCATGTTAATGACCTATTGCCAATTGACCTAATGAGTTGCAATTTGGTCGTCCAGCTGTTCCATTTTTGTACCTTTAACTTTTCCAGCCTCTTATTGCCCCTGTCCCAACTTTTTTGAGATGTGTTGCTGTCATGAAATTTCAAATGAGCCAATATTTGGCATGAAATTTCAAAGTGTCTCACTTTCGACATTTGATATGTTGTTGTAGCGAGAATCGCGTGTGGGTGGAGCACAGAGGACGGCAGGACAGAGATCAGGTTTGTTTAACGGCTTTATTGCCACACTTTTCAGGGTTGCAACACTGTTTCACAATAGCGCGAGAGACACACACACACACAGCGTCTCGTCCGGGCCTGCCTCTGCTCTCGCTCTCCCTCCTTAAATAGGGCGGTTTACTAGGGAGAACACACAAAACACAGGTTAATGACACTCAGGTGAAGCGATTCTGCCACTTACCTTCCCCAACTCCGCCCTCCTGTCACAGACCGGTGCTTGACCACGCCCCCGCTGCCACATACCCCCACCGCCCGACTCAGGCCGGGCGCCCGTCCGGCCCGCAGCCGACTCCCCCCCCCCCTGACGGGAGAGGAAGTCCGCCACGACCATCTGCGCCCCCGGCCTGTGGACCACCTTGAAGTTGAAAGGTTGGAGCGCCAGATACCAACGGGTGATCCGCGCGTTGGCATGCTTCATGCGGTGGAGCCACTGGAGGGGCGCGTGGTCCGAACAGAGGGTGAAAGAGCGCCCCAGCAGGTAGTAACGGAGGGCGAGGACCGCCCACTTGATGGCCAGGCACTCCTTCTCGATAGTGCTGTAGCGCCCCTCACGCACTGACAGCTTCCGGCTGATGTACAACACTGGGCGGTCCTCTCCCCCCACCCGCTGGGACAAAACGGCCCCCAGCCCTCTGTCCGACGCATCCGTCTGCAACAAAAAGGGGAGAGAGAAGTCAGGGGAGTGCAAAAGTGGCCCCCCACACAGTGCAGCCTTTACCTCAGAGAAAGCCCGCTGGCACTGCTCCGTCCACTGGACCGGATCTGGCGCCCCCTTTTTAGTGAGGTCAGTCAGCGGGCTGGTGACGTCCGAATAATTAGGTATGAACCTACGATAATAGCCAGCCAGCCCCAGGAACTGTCTCACCCCCTTTTTGGTCTTGGGTCTCGGGCAGGCCGCAATCGCTGCTGTCTTATTAATTTGGGGACGCACCTGCCCGTTACCCAAGTGGAAGCCCAGATACCGTACTTCCACCCGCCCAATCGCACACTTCTTCGGGTTGGCAGTGAGCCCCGCCCGCCTCAGCGACCTAAGGACGGCCCTCAGGTGTTGCAGGTGCCGCTGCCAGTCATTACTATAAATGATTATGTCGTCTAAGTAAGCGGCCGCATAGGTGGCGTGGGGCCGGAGGATCCGGTCCATCAGCCGCTGAAACGTAGCGGGCGCCCCAAACAGCCCAAACGGAAGTGTGACGAACTGGTGTAAGCCGAACGGTGTGGAAAAGGCCGTTTTTTCCCGGGATAATGGAGTCAAGGGGATCTGCCAATATCCCTTCGTCAAATCCAGTGTCGAGTAAAAGCGAGCCGTGCCTAGTCAATCAAGCAGCTCATCAATACGAGGCATTGGGTACGCGTCGAATTTAGACACCGCATTGACTTTTCTATAGTCCACACAGAACCGGACCGAGCCATCGGCCTTGGGAACCAAGACCACCGGGCTGCTCCAGTCACTGTGGGACTCCTCGACGATGCCCATTTCGAGCATGGCCTGAAGTTCTTCCCGAACCACCTTTTTTTTGTGTTCGGGTAATCTATAAGGACGGCTACGCACTACCACCCCCGGGGGCGTCTCTATGTGGTGTTCTATGAGGTTGGTGCGTCCGGGCCGGGGCGAGAACACATCCGAAAACTCGGCCTGCAACTGGGCGACCTCCGTGAGTTGGGTCGGGGAGAGGTGGTCTCCACAGGGGACCGGAGAGGTGCGAGATGCCAATGACCCTTTTTGGATCTCCGGCCCCAGCTCCGCCTTCTCCGGAACTACCGACACCAACGCCACGGGGACCTCCTCATTCCAGAGCTTCAGCAGATTGAGGTGGTAGATCTGTAGCGCCCCCTCCCTGTCCGTTCGCCTAACCTCATAGTCGACATCCCCGACTCGCCGTGTGACCTCGAAGGGCCCTTGCCACTTGGCGATTAATTTGGAGCTCGACGTGGGCAACAGGACGAGTACCTTATCTCCCGGAGTGAACTCTCTAAGGCGCGTGCCCTTGTTGTACAGGCGGGTTTGCCGTTCCTGGGCCTGCCGCAAATTCTCCTGAGTTAAGTGGGTGAGCGTGTGGAGTTTTGCGCGCAGATCCATAACGTATTGAATTTCATTTTTGCTCTGCGAAGGTCCCTCCTCCCAATTTTCCCACAGTACATCTAAGATGCCGCGCGGCTTACGCCCATACAGTAATTCAAATGGAGAGAACCCCGTGGAGGCTTGGGGGACCTCTCGCACTGCAAACAACAAGGGTTCGAGCCACTTATCCCAGTTACGTGCGTCCTCACTTACGAATTTTTTGATAATATTCTTGAGGGTGCGGTTGAACCGTTCGACTAAACCGTCCGTTTGTGGGTGATACACGCTGGTGCGGATCGGCTTAATACCCAATAGCCCATACAGTTCGGCCAGTGTTCGTGACATAAACGAGGTGCCTTGATCAGTCAGAATCTCTTTCGGGATTCCGACCCGGGAGATGACGTGGAAGAGGGCCTCTGCAATACTACGTGCGGAGATATTGCGAAGAGGCACCGCTTCCGGGTATCGCGTTGCATAGTCCACCAGAACCAATATAAAGCGGTACCCTCGTGTTGACCGATCTAATGGCCCGACGAGATCCATCCCAATTCGTTCAAACGGGGTCTCGATTAATGGTAGGGGGCGCAAGGGCGCTTTTGGAATGGCCGCTGGGTTTACTAACTGGCATTCGCGGCACGCCGTACACCACTTACGGACGTCGCCGCGAATCCCCGGCCAATAGAATCGGGCCATTATCCGGGCGAGTGTTTTATCCTGCCCGAGGTGTCCCGCCATGGGATTAAAGTGAGCCGCCTGGAATACCAATTCCCGACGGCTCTTTGGAATTAACAACTGGGTGACACGCTCCTTCGTCTGAGTGTCCTGCGTCACTCGGTATAACCTATCTTTTAAAATGGAAAAATAGGGGAAGGTCGGGGTGGCATTCGGCTGGAGCGTTTGACCATCGATTACTCTCACTTGGTCAAACGCGTGTCGCAGAGTTTCGTCTCGCGATTGTTCCAGTGGGAAATCCGCGAGGGATTCCCCAATAGAAAGAGGAGGAGCCGGGGGCCCCTCACTCTGTCGCGGAGATGACGTAGACGGCCCTGCGACCGCAGCTCCAGCCAAAACGACACCGGGACCCCCCCCGGCTAACCGGCAGGACCCACTCTTTACTAGGTGTGCCATCAACCCCCGGAATCCCGGCCAGTCAGTCCCCAAGATTAAAGAGTGGGTAAGGCGAGGATTAACCGCCGCCTTCACTATAGATTTGTCCCCTCTGAAATGTATGTGGACCGACACCAACGGGTAGCAGTGAACATCCCCGTGCACACACAACACCTTCACCCCTTGTGCTCCCCCCAATGCCTCGTCTTGCACCAGGCTTTGGCGGATCGAGGTCTGGTTGCAACCCGAATCCACCAACGCCTGATAGGTCGCCCCTTGTACACTTACCGGTATGCGATATGCTCCGGCCTGATCGAGGGCAGCCTCTGGCGCGTCGGGGATCCGCACCACCGCCCCCACCTCCATCGCGGCACACTGTTGCTGCAGGTGGCCCGGTTCCCCGCAGCGCCAGCAAACCGGCCCGGGCCTCCCCTCTGCAGCTGTGGACTGAGGGTCACTCACCTGAGGGGGGGGAGAGACAGACACAGAAGGGAGAAACGGGAGGGCACCACGGGTGCGGCGGGCCGGCTGGGGTGGGGCCGGCCCCCGCCTCCGTGGTGGGGGAATGGGGCGAGGACGGGACACGGGAGGAGGGGGAAGAGAGAGAGAGAGAGAGAGAAGAGGAGAGAGAAGAAGACATCCGTTGTCCTGCCGCCGGGACAGCCGCCAGATGATCCTTCGCCAGTCCTACGGCCTGATCCAGCGACGCCGGGCGGTGGCACTGGACCCACTCCGCGGTTCCGGCGGGTAGGCGGGCGATGAACTGCTCCAGCGCCACCTGGTCGATGATCCCCTCGGCGTCGCGATCTTCGGCCCTCAGCCACCGCCAGCAGGCGTCCCGGAGCTGCTGGCCGAACACGAACGGGCTGCCGACTTCCTCCATTCGCAGCGCGCGGAAGCGCTGGCGCTGCTGCTCCGGCGTGCGCCCCACGCGCTGGAGGACAGCCCGGCGAAGGTCGGCGTAGGCCAGCCGGTGGTCGGCGGGGAGCTGTAGTGCGGCTAACTGCGCCTCTCCCGTCAGGAGGGGGAGGAGGCGCGCCGCGCGCTGTTCCATCGGCCACCCCGAGGCTTCGGCGACCTGTTCGAATAACGCGATGAACGCCTCGGGGTCGTCCTGCGGGCCCATCTTAGTCAAGGTGATGGGAGATGGGCCCGCGGCCGGGGCGCTGGTGGACCCCGCCGACGCGAGGAGGCGCCGGAACGCCTCACGGTCTTCCTGTTGAGCCAGCACCAGGGCTTCAAAGCGGCGCTCCTGCTCCTTCCGGAGTGTGACGAGCGCCTGGTGCTGGCTCTGCTGGGCCGTGGCGAGGGCGTGGACCAAGTCCGCGAACGGGGAGGATTCCATGGGGCTGCAGGACAGGTGCTCCACGATCCCGGGTTTCGGCACCACTGTAGCGAGAATCGCGTGTGGGTGGAGCACAGAGGACGGCAGGACAGAGATCAGGTTTGTTTAACGGCTTTATTGCCACACTTTTCAGGGTTGCAACACTGTTTCACAATAGCGCGAGAGACACACACACACACACAGCGTCTCGTCCGGGCCTGCTTCTGCTCTCGCTCTCCCTCCTTAAATAGGGCGGTTTACTGGGGAGAACACACAAAACACAGGTTAATGACACTCAGGTGAAGCGATTCTGCCACTTACCTTCCCCAACTCCGCCCTCCTGTCACAGACCGGTGCTTGACCACGCCCCCGCTGCCACAGTTGTCTATGTTCTATTGTGAATACAATATCAGTTTTTGAGATTTGTAAATTACTGCATTCCGTTTTTATTTACAATTTGTACTTTGTCCCAACTTTTTTGGAATCGGGGTTGTATGACCCAGCTAATCAGACAAACGTTACCAAAGTATTTTGCTACATCAATAAACGAAGACTAGAAAGAATAAAAAAGAAAGATTTAATAAATAGCCTGATCTTACCTGTGATGAAGTGGGCGCTGCAAACCCGCACGTTTTTGATGGTGCTTTCATCCCAGTCTACACGTTTGATGGCTTGTAGTCATAGACGTCGGCGATTTTTTTGGAATGGGTGAGATCCTGCTGGAATTCTGTACATTTTAACCCCATCACTGCTACGATTCTGACACCCGACAACACAACAACTAGGCATTTCTGAGTCTTTTTTGGGTCCAGGCTGCGCGCGCAATTTCCGCTTACGTATGAATGACGTTTACTGCGAAGGGGTCTATAGGACAGTTTTACAAGATCACACATACACACACACACCTTTAGATTCCCTGCTGTCCATCAATGAACTGATATAAAGCCTAATTTTCCTCAGTGTACCTGACAATCCAGCCAAACAGCACTTTTTCGTGTGTGTGTGTGTGTGAGAGAGAGAGAGAGAGAGAGACAGCTCCACAATGTTTGTTTTCATCCAGGAAAACCGGGTGTAATTCTTCCTGATTTGAAAAGGAGTGATAAAGTTTACATGTTTTCCCAGTGCAGCACATTTCGAGCCAAATCCAGCCACTGTGATGAATGAATGTTTTCTTCGCGTCCTCGTATCGACACGCATCATTTCTCATTGCCTGCTTTGATACGCAACCGACAGGGTTTCAGGAGCGGAAAATACAACGTACGATCCATAATGCACAAACAGTTTTCCTGTTAGAGCAGCATGTAGAGAATATACACTACCGTTCAAAAGTTTGGGGTCACCCAGACAATTTTGTGTTTTCCATGAAAAGTCACACTTTTATTTCCCACCATAAGTTGTGAAACGAATAGAAAATATACTCAAGACATTTTTCTGGCCATTTTGAGCATTTAATCGACCCCACAAATGTGATGCTCCAGAAACTCAATCTGCTCAAAGGAAGGTCAGTTTTATAGCTTCTCTAAAGAGCTCAACTGTTTTCAGCTGTGCTAACATGATTGTACAAGGGTTTTCTAATCATCCATTAGCCTTCTGAGGCAATGAGCAAACACATTGTACCATTAGAACCAGGGCTTTGAACCGGTTCAAGGAACGAAAATGAAAACCGGGAACTTTTTCTATTTCACATGGAACAGAAACGAAACCAGAAACTTTATTATTTTTTATGTTCCGGAACAGAAACGCTTATTAAAAATAATGGTAACCGGTTAATACCGGTTTTTATTTCGTTCCTCAAAGTTTCCGTAGCCTACAAATAAAAAAGTCATTCTTCTCCTGCGCAAGTTTCTATGACCCGCTGGGGTTCACTTCCTGTGTGACGTTCGCTGACTGAATGGAGAGAGCGGGAGGGTGGACTACTATCACGTCTCCACATCTTAAATAAGAGGTAAATATTGCAGTCTGTCGTTATTCAAAAACGTCAATTTCAAACACGATATCAATATATTTGTCCACGTTAATGAGAGGCTCGCGAACATTAAATGACGTTAACCTCTGTTAGCCTATCAATGCATAGGGCCTGACTAGCCTTTGGTAACACACTAAACGAATTCTCTTTCATTTTTGGCACTTTTTCTGTTTGTGTAGATGGGAAGACATACTGAGAATCCAAATCGCCAACATTTGAAATAATAATTGTTTTGAATTATTTCTTGTCTTATTTAATGAAGGTTGTAATAGAATTAGCCTACATTTGGCTTAAGCTGGATGAGACCGAGACATAATTTTATAGCCATTTGTTAAACAGCTGGCAGGGAACGCAATTAACCGTTCCGGGAACGAAATTTTTTTGTTCTAACCGGTTCGGGAACGTCTATTTAATGGTGGAACCCAAAACCGAAAACGTTAAAATTCCGTTTCTGTTCGGAACGAACCAATAGGAAAAAAAATTCTGGTTCAAAGCCCTGATTAGAACACTGGAGTGAGAGTTGCTGGAAATGGGCCTCTATACACCTATGGAGATATTGCACCAAAAACCAGACATTTGCAGCTAGAATAGTCATTTACCACATTAGCAATGTATAGAGTGGATTTCTGATTAGTTTAAAGCAGTGGTTCTCAAACTTTTTTCACCAAGTACCACCTCAGAAAATACTTGGCTCTCCAAGTACCACCATAATGACCAACATTAAAATACAGTAGCGTAGTCGGCCTAAGTATTCATTAAAAACAAGGCGGAGGTTTTATTTAACAAGTATATTTAATATTGTTGGCCACTGTAACATTACACACAGTACTTTGAACAGTAACACTGTGTTTAAATATAGGAAAATAAAACACTGTACTTAAATAATGAATCAAATAAAATTAATTGCACATAAAAGTGAAATAAACATTGTACTAAAATAAATATTAAGAGTTCTTAAAGATTAAGTGAAAATGTACTTAAATGTTAAGTAAAAAAAGTACTGTACTTGATGTACTTGAAAAAAATCAAAACAGGCTATGCATAGCTGCAGTTCTTGCCGTTTCTTTGTATTTTTCGTCATACTTCCTCCTCACTGGTTTCTGCCGTTTGCTAGCAGTTCTGGGGCTGGTTTTGCCACTGTCGTTAGCATCTGCGCTCGGCTCACACACGTTCTCCCTCTCCCCTGATCCACGCTTCCATTCGCGGATTTAAGCCACGACAGTAATTTTGTCGTACTCGTCATAATTAGCAAAGCCACCTCCACCTTTTCCCATCACAGCCGAGTCTACCAATGGCGGATAACCGTCTGTCAGCGGAACCGGCGGGAATGCGTACGTACGCTACGTATGGCTACCCAGAAGCGCTTGCAAACTTTTTAAAGGTCCCATGGCATGGTGGTTTGTTGATGCTTTAAACGGGCTCGTGGAGGCTTCCGGATGTTATATCCGCAGCCTTTCTCGAAATGAACCCTCGGCACGTAAATATAGCCTCCTGGGAGAAAGCTCCATTTCAGCGCTTTTCCCAGTGCGTCGTTTTGCTAATGAGAAGCAGGAGGCGGGGAAGGGTAGAGGGTGGGGGCGGGCCAGGGGGGGAGGGGGAGGGGCTTGACCAAGCTGCGCGTACACATACTCGCTGCTATCAGCGCCTGTAGCCACGCTGCTAAGACAAAACCCCGTTCTCCCTCAGACTCCTTTCGTAAACTCAACGTGACACAGAGAACAGAGAGAGAGAGTGTTCGGAGTGGTAGTTTACGAACGTATAATACCCTAGGCTTGAACACGCACTCCATAACCAAAGAGGATAGAAGCAGCAACTACAGCAACATGTCGCTTATCCAACAGAAGACATGCATTGCGGAGCAATAGTCAAACATAAGCTCATAAGTTACAGTCAATTTCCAGACTAAACTCAGTTTAACAGCGCATGCTGCATGCTCTTTAGTTTTGTAGCGCAGAGTACCTGGCTAACTGCAGGAAGCGGTTAGCTGCACAGCTAATGTAGCCATTGCTAGGCTAACGCACCGATTTTAAAACACGGCAAAATGACCAGTTATACACTTACTTGTTCGGTGTTTGTGGCTGATGCAGCAGGGATGCTTGGTACGGACCCAGGCTTCAGTGACAGTTGATGTGCAAAACCTGCCCTGTACTGTCCCAAGTTGTGGAAACATTCCTCAGGAAAATGCTTCCGACAAACATACACCGTCTTAGGTAAAATTAAGCCACTGCGTCTTCAGGGGCTCTCCCGTCGGCAGTAAAAACAGACTCTTTTCTGTGTTGTCACATCCATGTACAGCGCAATTTCCATGTTTCACTCGCTTAGGTGGTGCCATGTTGTTGTGTCCTCTATGGTCTCCTCACTACAACTGGGCGGGGCAATCCATACAGTGGGTGGGAATCCAGAGGGGGGGCGTGGGGATCATCTCCCTTGCTGACGTAGTAAAGGGAAGAGCTTATCAACGCGCCGTTTTGACGCGCCATTCTCAAATGTTGGGCATAGTTTGGTTTACACATTATGAAATTTCTAGCCACTGGGGTGACTTAAGAAGGTCAGAGGAACTCATTTTAACGTTAAAAAACCTCAAAGTGAAAATTTCATGCCATGGGACCTTTAAAATTATTAACTTAATTTGTATTTCCTTTCATTGTCTTGTCATCGGTTGATAAGATATATTTTCATCCATTCGGATATTATGAATAGTATTTCACGTTTTATTTTTTTTAATTTTATTTATATTTAATTAAGTAATTCTTTGGCGTACCACTAGAATGGAGCCCGTGTACCACAGTTTGAGAATCACTGGTTTAAAGTGATCTTCATTGAAAAGAACAGTGCTTTTCTTTCAAAAATAAGGACATTTCAAAGTGACCCCAAACTTTTGAACGGTAGTGTAGCTGCAAGCAGCGATCATCGGGGCCCAAGCATTCTTTTTTTTTGGGGGGGGTCAGTCTTCCTGATTTGCAAATGGTAGTCAGGTTTTTGGAGAAGTTTCACATAAATTGCTCGAGGGTGAGTTTTTCAGATTTGCACATGATGCAAATGAGCTCAGAACGTAGCTTTATATCGCTTCGGATTAATCCAAATGCAGCTTGATTCAAAAAATTTTCCGGGCTCAGAAGTCAGGAACGTTTGTCATGCAGGCTTCCTGGAGCATGAACGCTGACTTGACTCTTACAATATTCTCAAAGAACTTTCTAAGGTGTTGCTCCATCAACACGTGTGGGTCCTAACGACGCCCCGGCCGTCCAATCGGTGATAATTTCACCTGTAAACGAACACTGTTCTCAGTGGGTGATTTTAACGTTGACCTGCTATTCATAGTCATTCAGAATCGCACTGTGTTTGTGAATGTAGGACATGACGGGTGTGTTTATACCGTAGTAGGATATATCGGTCATGTCCTAATACGCACATTTTGTTCTATTTCTTTTCCATTTCTGTGACATGTTTTTGCTTGTAAGTCTCTTGCTATCCTCAGGTACACTTTTTAATTTTCAGTCATTGTCATGATGGTCATGCTGTTCAGATCAATGCTGCAATAAATATCTCCCTTTTCAGCCACGCGTGCCTCGTTCCTTGTGCTTTTTTGAAACGGATGCTACATTTCTGTGTTTAAATCCACAAAGGAGATAATGAGCAGCACTATTTAACACGCTGATGAGAAAAATGGTTAGCGGAGAAAGTGTAAGTGATGTATCCTTTCCACAGTCACTGGATATGAGTAATGGCATGCTCTGATTGGCTACTCTAGTAGTAGGATATCAGCTCATATACCATGAGTAGAGAAAACCAAAATGGCGGAGCATGTTGCTGAACCAACCGAGGGTGAAATAAAAACTCTACTCGAAAGCAAAACCCCAAAAAAGATGGAAAAAAAGGCAACAAAATTCTGGAATGAAAGTATTTCACGGTAAGAACAGATCTTTTTTTTTTCCTTCCAATTTTCAAGAATTATTATTACAGCATTTCGAATTTGCAAAAAATAAAAATGCCCTGTTTCTCAAAAATCAAGTGAATGTGGATATAATAAAAGTTATGCCACTCAATCTCCTCGTACATGGCTTATAGTCAACTCGGTGCACCGCGCCTCATCAGCTATCGGCTCATGTACGACTCCATTTCATGGAATAACCGTTAAATATATCTACACACACACAGGTCACTTTATTAAGAACGCAGATACAAATCAAGAGCTTCGGTTAATGTTCACAATGTTCAAACATCAGAACGGGAAAAATTGTGATCTCACAGTGAAGTGTGATTTTCTTTCACTGTGGCATGGGTGTTGGTTTGAGCCAGATGAGTATTTTTGGTCTGAGTATTTCAGAAACTGCTGATCTCCTGGGGTTTTCACACACAACAGTCTCTAGAGTTGACACAGAATGGTGCAAAAAACAAAAAACATCGAGCGATTGAGTGAGCGACAGTTCTGTCGGTGGAAACAAACACCTTGTTGATAAGACAGCTCAGAGGAAAATGGACAGATTCGTGGTTCAAGCTGCCAGGAAGGATATAGTAACTCGTATAATCACTCTTTACAACCGTGGTGAGCAGAAAAGTATCTCAGCATGCAACAGCAGATGATCAGATCAGAATCAGAAGCACTTTATTGCCAGGTATGTTACACACATGAGGAATTTGACTCCGGTTTGACTTAGCTTTCATAGTACAGACAGAAAGAAAGTATAGGAAAAAAAAAACACACGCACAGAGAGAGTCTCACTGCAGTGAACTCCAGGAGGAGAATTGCGTTTCTACAGCGACGGCCTTGAAGGCAGATCTGGCTGGGAGAGCCAAGATAAGATTGGAATTTGTTTAGACTTAAGAGGGGTAGACGTGTCCTTTTTCGCTTAACCCACTTGTCCATTCTGGCCACCAAAATTATCCATTTCTCTTTGCAAAGCCATCAACTTCTCCATGATGTTATCAATGTTGCGACTCAAGTTCTGAACAGCCACAGTCTGAGTGCCGGCAGCTCTGCCCACCGCCTCAATCATGTCGGGCAGCTTTGTGGGGCTTTGAACAGTTGCCACCGTTAACTGATTTCCTCGATACACCATGGCAATGTCAAGTCCAATCAGCAAAAATCCTGTGATCATAGTTCTGAATAGGTAAATATCCTCAATGTCCTCCACGGAAAGAATTGCCAAGCACACCACACACCACTTCTCCCAGGCATCCATGGTGTATCTGGTTGCAAACATTCCGGCAGGACAGACAGGTTCCCCCGAACCCAGACTTCTCGTCAAGAAGGTTGTGTCAATTGCGTGAAGTGACCAGTTGATCAAATCCATAATTTCGATTCGGAGAACAGTTCAGGAAGGGTCTCTCAGACAAGACGAGTCCGCAGAAGCAAAGCAGGAAGAGGCTTGTCAGGAAGGGAGAGGATGAGAAATGAGAGGTGAGAGGAAAAAACACCCACACATTTCGCTCCTATCAGGACCGGATTGTGTAGGCATTAAAAAAAACCCTCAGCGCAGCATTCCGTGAAGCACGGAGAAGAATTAACACAACAATTACACAAAAACATAGAAAGTACGAGAGAGCAAAGTCCCGTGGGAGCCGTCTGCGGCGCCATCTTGGATGGAAATGATCACATTGGGTTCCAGTCCTGCAGACAAGAACAGGAACCTTAGAATTAAAAACAAGTTCCTATTAAAGCAGCCGGTGGGTGGGTATGAGACATTGCCCAAACTGAAGACTCTTCATTAACCACCGACCCAAACATCTTGGTTTATGATTATGTTCACTGTGTAGGCCACGTCCACACCATGACAAACGTCTCACCATTGGGTCATCATAGACACGTCCCAAAAAACACACTGCTCACTGCCTCGGCCACATGAACATCATCGCAAACATCTTCTCGTTGCTTCATTATAGACACGTCCCAAACCACACACGGTGTTCTCTTTGTCACCCACTTGAACAGCAACACAAACATCTCACCATTGGTTTATTATGGACTTGTCCCGAATGACGAAGCTGCAAAAACACCAGTGCAATGGCTGTGCCCCAAAGTACAAACGGAGTGTTCACTTTGTAGGCCATGTAAGCAGCAACACACGTATTTTACCACACTGCAAAAAATGGCCTTTCAAAAATAAGAAATAAAAGATTAAAACAAAGCATATTTGCTTGAATCAGGTGAAAAAAATCTGCCAATGGAACTAGTCAAATTTGACTTGGTAAGATTTCTGAAAGTAAGATGAAAAATCTAACCTGTTTTTAGATGAAATAATTCCAAAATAAGATTGGGGAACTTATTATGCGAGATCTGATTAACTCAAAATAATCAAAATAGTTCTTATAACAAGATCGTACTTCTGACATTTAGCCATTCAAGTCATTTTTATTTATTTCATTTTAAGGGTATTTCACTTAAATTCATGACAAAGTCTTAGCAGTAAAAACTGAATTTAAGATAAATATACTAATATTAGGATTGTTAAATTCTACAACTAAGCATTGCTCGCTTAAAAGATTCTCCTTTTGTGACCTGTAATTAGTAAAATACTCTAGATATGAGACCAGAGACTATCTTGAATCAAGTTGACGACACGTGTAGCATTGCAACAAGTTTATTTTTTTTCCCATTTCAACATTCAAACATTAAAACATCTCTTAAGATTCCACTTCCCCAGGACCTCAGGCACCAAAAAAAAAAAAAAGAAGTCTACGCATTTTGACTTGCAGTGCTTACACAACGCCAAAGCAACAGTGCATTTTGGGGGCACTGACTATTCACGTGTACGAGGGGTTTACAAGATCAGGCACAAAAAAACAAACAAAAACCACTGAACTTAACTCACAGCATTCCAAAAAGACGTCACTAAAACGCCCTCCACTCACTCATAGCCTTTTTGAAGGCACTTGTCTGGTGTAGAGTCTGTACAGCATCTAGAAGGAGCTCACTCTGAATGACTGAGAAAACAGTCGCAGTAAACTTAGGATCTGTAAGGTGGAGTTGAATTGGAATGAAAGATTCAAAGATTTCAGCGAAGTTCATTTATTCCCAAAACAAGCATACTTTTTTTTTTCTTGAAACAAGATGAACCGCATTTGACAAATGTCCAAAATGTACTTACTTGTTTTAAAACACCTTGTTTTATTTTCAAAGGTGCTCCAAATAAGACTTTTTCAAGACATTTTGTCTATACAAGATTTTCAAGATGGACTGTCTAAAAACTAGCCTTTCTAGCTAAATGAGGTTTTGCTTGTTGGGCAATTATGTCTTATAACAAGGGTGGCTAGACGTTTTGACTTGAAAATAGACAAACTTCCTAAGATTTTTATTTTTTGCAGTGCATTGGTTTATTGTGGACGTGTCCCAAACCACAATATTCACTATGTAGGCCACAAAAACGTCTTAGCATTGATTCGTTATGGCTGTGCCCCAAACCATGCCATCCAGTAGCTACAACATACACTACGTTCAGACTGCAACCTGAAACGACCCATATCCGATTTGTTGTGAAATCCGATTTTTTTGTTAGGCCGTTCACATTACCAATTATATGAGACTTGTATGCGATCTCCAATATGAACGGAAAACGACCCAGAAGTGTCCCGCATGCGCAAATTGACATGTAATAAGTAGTGCTGTCAAGCGATTAAAATATTTAATCGTGATTAATGTCGCGACTGTCATAGTTAACTCGCGATTAATCGCAATTTAATCGCACATTTTTGTCACATGAAAAACCATTGTAATTCCCTTATCAGCATAAAAAAGTGAATGGGCTTGCTTTGTGCCAATGTTTTTTTTATTGCAAAGCATAACACGTCTTAACACAGCCACTGCAAAGTGAAACCTACGGTAAGCCGAGCACCGGGGCTAGCAAAAGAACCATGAGTGAAGTGAGACAGGTTACACAGTGACGGTAGGCTTGACATGCTTGATTATAATATAAAGTACACTATTATATTAACTAAGTTGTTCGTTGATAAATATTGCATTGAATCTGATCTTTACTGTTTCAGCTCACTTAACATATTTTGTACTTTTACACTTTCTGCCTGTTGATGCGTCGCGCTGTCCAATCAGAGGCGGCCAAATTTGCATATTACAGGAAGGATTTCTGGGATAGCATTGAGTTTACAGTTCAGAGGGATCTGGCTTCTTTAGACGCTGTCTTCTTAAAACTGAATAAATATTTAAAAAGAGCCAAATGAGCCAGTCTTTTGAACGGCTCTTTTCAAAGAACGGATCACAAAGATGCGGATCCCATCAAAGAGCCATAAATCCCATCTCTAATATCGTGCCCTGCCCGCGCTGGTTCTTTGGGGGGAGGAGGGCAGAGGACTCTGGCTGTGCGGGGCGTGGCATTACAGTCTAGCTGCTAAGCAAAGTCTCTGTTCCAAGTTCCTGGCAGTTTCAAAAGCTTATGAAAAACCTACATCATGTCACAGAGCGTTAATCTCGCGATAAAAAAAATTATCGCCGTTAAAATTGAGTCAAGTTAACGCGTTAATAACGCGACATTTTTGACAGCACTAGTAATAAGCACATCTACGTAATACATAAACAAAAAAAAAGCGCACTCTTCAAGTTTGCAAGTAAAGCATGGAGATGAGGCGAGACCTGGCGATGTGGTTTTTGTGACGGCGGCGGAACTCACACAATAATCTTATTAATGTGGGTAGCAGACTAATGAGACCGAAGGTGTCAAATTACTGGAAATTTCCAGAACAATCTTATAATCTTGTAATACAGGATGGTTTAAGTTATAAATCAGTTATAGAAACTGTTTTATTTAATCAGGCTAACAGATCAACATCAAGGTCCCTACCAAATCCACCATTAGCTTGATCAATTCTATAAAAGTCTATTTAAATTCTGAAAACTGCACAAATGTTGTTGTTTTCCACCAAAGAGGCGGGATTAGCCAACGCAGAATAGTGACGTTTGTCTCTTGTTGATGACGTGTAGGTCGCATGAATGCGACCTGTCCGGTCAGACTGCAGTCGCATGTGAAAATAACGGATATGCATCGGAATTAGGACCACATATCCAAGCGGCCTGGGTCGCATGTGAAAAAAATCGGATCTGTGTCGTTCAGATTGTCAATAACAAATCGGATACAGGTCGCATATGGGCAAAAAAATCGGATATGGGTCGTTTCAGGTTGCAGTCTGAACGTAGTGATAAACTCTACCCGAAATGCATCTCCATCATCAGCCTGATCTGGATACGTTCCAAACCACATAGTATCTGTCAGTCAAGGTCACAAACACACCATGGTATTGGTGACACATCTAAAATAATGTTGATGAATAGGGTGTGCCATTTGGGACCATCCCAATCCCATCCTGTACCACACCACATAAATACTTTCCCAATCACAAACCATCACCATTCTGGATACGATACTATGGCTGCGTCCCAAACCACAAAGCTTTCGATCAAGGCTACATACGCCTCACTGTCAGCGTGCGATGAGCGAAAGCATAAAGAGCAAATTGTATTGGAAAGCAGGATTGATGTCTCCTGCTTTTCAATATAATTTGCTCTTTATGCTGACATCACTGCAAACATTTCACCCGCAGTGTCGGCGTGTCCCAAATCCTACTCCGTTCACTACACAGTCTTTGTGCATTGCAGGCATTTAGGACACATCCGTGGTACTTATGTGTTTACAGATATGCAGTGAAGGCAAAATAGTGCACAATGTCGTGAATCAGTGTTAATATTGGAGCATAGAATCCTGCCACGATCCTCTCACATGCACACACTGAGACAGGAGACGTCCCAAGGTGAAATGTTGTTTCCTTGACAACTACCACTGACTCCCAGGTTGCCTGGGAATGTGTGATGTCAATGCAAAGCAGTCAGCTTTTTTTCCTTCCCCCCCCCCCCCCACTCCTTTTCTGCTCCAGCTAGAGATCTGGGTGGAGTGTGTTTCAGTTTGTGTACACACACACACACACACACGAGGTTGTTCGCATGACCTACCACTTACCAGTGCAGTAGAGGTGAAGGAAAAGAATGTGTGTGTTATTTCTGTTTTAACTTTTTACACCTCCAGAGGACAAATCAAACCCTCTGTCCATGCATATTGCGTCCCCGCATGACAGCTGTTACTTGATGAGGTAGCGAGCGTTTATAGCTGCTCAAACATCACAGGAACTAAATAATATGAAATGTGACTAAAAATAAATTTAAAAACAAATAAATAAATAAACCTCAATGAGGCTATAGCTCATACCAGTCAAGAAGCCTATCCATCCATCCATTATCTGTAGCCTGTAGCTTATCCTGTTCTACAGGGTTGCAGGCAAGCTGGGGCTTATCCCAGCTACACCCTGGACAAGTCGCCAGGTCGTCGCAGGGCTGACACATCGAGACAAACAACCATTCACAGTCACATTCACACCTACGGTCAATTTAGAGTCACCAGTTAACCTAACCTGCATGTCTTTGGACTGTGGGGGAAACCGGAGCACCCGGAGGAAACCCACGCAGACACGGGGAGAACATGCAAACTCCACACAGAAAGGCCCTTGTCGGCCGCTGGGCTCGAACCCTTGACCTTCTTGCTGTGAGGCGACAGTGCTAACCACTACACTACACCACCGTGCCGCCCTCCAAGACGTCTATAAAATTGTAAACGTGACAGGTAACGCCACCATCTTATCAACTTTTATGCACACCCACCTGGGGAACATTGTATGTGGGTTTGATTGAAATTCAATCAATCCTGTAGGAGGAGTAATGATTTTTGTAAATTCTGGACGGACAAGGGAAGGACGACGCGTGATCGCTGCAGGCCAGGCCGGATGAGCTAATAATTGTAAGCGTTGGCAAATTGCTGAGGTGTAGGAGGAATAAAACACTTCGGGTCATGCTTTCCTTGGAAATCTGTACTTTGGGCCACGCCCCTTGATCATTGATTATTTTTCAATAACAGCACGGCCTGACTTAACATACTTTCTGCGTAATGTTTTGTTGTCAATCCCTGTTGTCTGATGTTTTGCCCTGGAGCTATACAACTAACAAGTCATGGAAATCTTTCCTCGAAAAACTTCTGTAAAAATTGTTTGTTTATCATGACGTTTCATGATCACGTAACGACACTTTTCGATGCCAAGTCAACTTAAAAAAAAAGTCTAAAGTCCTTCCTGCGCCATGCAATCGGGCACAGCCGATCTCTGTTTCCATAGCCCTCGGCCTCTCGCCTATACAGCTAGGGTTACAGTGGGGGACTGGTCCTCTGGTAACCGCGAGAGTTTGACTCCCCACTCACATCTGTATTGCATCGTGCCTTGCCAAAAGGTACCATTTTTATGATGGTCTTTGGTATGACCCAACCGCGAGTAGAACTCACAATGTCCCGATCAAGAGGTGGACACGGTAACCACTTGGCCAACTCGTGGTCAAGTCAGCAACTGAATAAAAATCATAGACATTGTCTGAATCTACAAATTTACGTTCAAAGCAGGCAGCACGGTGGTGTAGTGGTTAGTACTGTCGCCTCACAGCAAGAAGGTTCTGGGTTCAAGCCCAGGAGCCGACAGAGGCCTTTCTGTGCGGAGTTTGCATGTTCTCCCCGTGTCTGCGTGGGTTTCCTCCGGGTGCTCCGGTTTCCCCCACAGTCCAAAGACATGCAGGTTAGCTTAACTGGTGGCTCTAAATTGACCGTAGGTGTGAATGTGAATGGTTGTTTGTCTCTACGTTTCAGCCCTGTGATGATCTGGCGACTTGTCCAGGGTGTACCCTGCCTGTCGCCCATAGTCAGTTGCGATAGGCTCCAGCTTGCCCACGACCCTGCACAGGATAATGGATGGACGTTCAAAGCGAAACACTTTACATAACAACCAGCTTTTCGTCCAATACCATCTTCAAGACAAAGTGATTGGTGTTGTCCAAGATGGCCACCAACCATCCATTATTTATAACCACTTGTCCTTTCCAGGGTCGTGGGCAAGCTGGAGTCTATCCCAGCTGACTGTGGGTGAGAGGCAGGGTACACCCTGAACAAGTCACCAGATCATTGCAGGGCTGAGACATATGGTAGAGACAAACAACCATTCACACTCACATTCACACCTATGATCAATTTAGAGCCACCAGTTAGCCTAACATTTGGGGGAAACTGAAGCACCCAGAGGAAACCCATGCAGACACGGGGAGAACATGCAAACTCCACACAGAAAGGCCCCTGTCGGCTACTGGGCTCAAACCCAGGACCTTCTTGCTGTGAGGCAACAGTGCTAACCACTACACCACCCCTACCAAGAAACGTCAAAGCACAAATTGATTTTTTTCTGATGATTGGAAAACATCCTGACTGTTCCAAGTGCTGACACTGGAGACTCCTTCCATCAACGCTAAATAAACATTTCCCCACAGACAACTTCATCACATCACTATCAGAATCCAGAATTCAACAGTCCTGTGGTATCACGTGTATTGAAATGAGTACGTGTCGGCTGCAGAGACTGGATTTGTTTTTATAAGATGGTGTTTCTCGTTGCACGATGTTGGCCTTGTTCCCGAAGGATTCACTCGAAAAGATCTGAGCGTGACTGTCGACTGAGAGCGCTCGGAAAAAGAAACATTAAATAAGTCATAAACATGACCTTATAAACTGACCTCATGGTGTGGTTCACCAGCTGAGGCTTTACACACCTGTTCATAAAAAGGTTATGAGGACGTGGAAAAAATATTCCACTGAGCTCTAAGAGGTTTCAGGTTAAATGGAGGAAAAAAACTGAAGGGAATGTTGAAGGTGGAAAGTGTGTGAATGTTCGTGCAAGTAATTCTGCAGTTCTGTTCTCTTCTCTCGTGACCAGAACAACTGAAATCCCAGAACATCTGGAGGACCGAACTCTCAGCAGCTCTATTATTAACTGGATTTACATTCTTCATCATGATTAGCTTCTTCTCCTTCTTCTTCTCCTCCTCCTCCTCCTCCTCTTTCTTGTTCTGCTTCCCCTGCTGTCCTCCTTCTCCTCCTTTTTCTTCCCCTCCTCCTCCTTCTCCTCTTCCTCCTCCTCCTTCTTCTCTTCCTCCTCTGTCTTGTTCTACTTCCCCTGCTCTACTCCTTCTCCTCCTTTTTCTTCCCCTCATCCTTGTTCTCCTCCTCCTTCTCATTTTTCTTCCCCTCATCCTTCTTCTTCTCTTCTTCCTCCTCCTCCTCCTTCTCGTCCTCTTTCTTCTTCTTCCCCTTATCCTTCTTCTGCTTCAGCTGCTCTTCTCCATCTTCTTCTCCTTTTTCTTTCCCTCATCCTTCTTCTCCTCCTCTTCTCCTCCTCCTCATCTTTCTTCTTCTTCCTCTTCTCCTTTTTCTTCCCCTCATCCTCCTTCTTCTCCTCTTCCTCCTCCTCCTTCTTCTCTTCCTCCTCTGTCTTGTTCTACTTCCCCTGCTCTACTCCTTCTCTTCCTTTTTCTTCCCCTCATCCTTGTTCTTCTATTCCTCCTCCTCCTTCTTCTCCTTCAGCTGCTCTCCTCCATCTTCTCCTTTTTCTTTCCCTCATCCTTCTTCTCCTCCTCTTCTTTTTCTTCTCCTCCTCCTCATCTTCTTTCTTCTTCTTCCTCTTCTCCTTTTTCTTCCCCTCATCCTCCTTCTTCTCCTCTTCCTCCTCCTCCTTCTTCTCTTCCTCCTCTGTCTTGTTCTACTTCCCCTGCTCTACTCCTTCTCCTCCTTTTTCTCCTCCTCCTCCTCCTCCTTCTCTTCTTCCTCCTCATCCTTCTTCTTCTCTTCTTCCTCCTCCTCCTTCTTCTCCTCCTCTTCATCCTCCTCTTTCTTCTTCTTCCCCTTCCCCTTCTTCTGCTTCAGGTGCTCTCCTCCATCTTCTCCTTTTTCTTTCCCTCATCCTTCTTCTCCTCCTCCTCTTCTTTTTCTTCTCTTCTTTCTTCTTCTTCCTCTTCTCCTTTTTCTTCCCCTCATCCTTCTTCTCTTCTTTTTCTTCTCTTCTTTTTTCTCCTCCCCCTCCTCCTCTTCACTGGTATCTGTATGTATGCCTGTAGTTTTATTTTAATCCATCTGTGTGCTGTTGAAGGCTCTTGTTTTTTTTTCCTTGCCAGCCCACTCACTGCCTCTGTTTATTTTTCCATTTTTAATCTCTTTCATTCATCATCTTATCTCCATCAAGCTGCTGTGCTTTGAGCTTTATTTAGATGTTTAAAAAACATCAATCCACAAATGGATGACTGGATTCTGGTAATGATATAACAAGTTGGAAATGTATAACATCTTGCTGTAATGTTATGACACTCAAACTGCTCAGCAGAAATGAAGTTTTAAAGGACGCATCGATGGCTCGGATCCTCAGGAGAAAAATCATGCACTGTGTATAAAAAAAAAAAAGCTGTAGCTTTTTAGAGGACAAGTGCTTGTCCGTTCAGACGTGTCTTCTGCGTCTTTAGTAAAAGGAACGGATAGAAGTAAGGAAGGAGAAGAAGAGTGCTGTTCCAGGGAAAAATAATCAACTATGAGGTGGTGTGATGAAGTAGAGTTCCGAGTACCAACCACAAATTGATTATTTTCTTTCAACAAATTTCCCAATTAAAAAAAGTTATTCATGTTACATGCTGTAGTTTTTAATCATTTTTATTTATGTTTAATGTCTGCAAAACAAGCTATTTCCTGTTATCCTTAAGCAATATCGCACAACAGTTCAATCATCGATATCGAGTAAGGGACATTTTGGAAACCATATGGCCAAATGTCCTGTTTATTTTTACTTTTTCAGAAGCCACACTCACTTTCTAGCATGTTGGCGAGCTGGTTAGCTCGCTCACAATGATTTGTATTTTCCCATTAAAGGTGAAATTACCGTTCCTTCTGATGGCATCACTAACACTATTGTCATAATCGTTTCAACAGGATGAGGAAGTGTAATTTTGTGGAGCAAACACAGACAAGCAGACTGATAGACACAGTGATACATCCCAGTCCGGTTCTCGGAAATATAGGCACTTTTGGAACACTGGACCAGAACAAACTCATCTCATCTCATTATCTCCAGCCGCTTTATCCTGTTCTACAGGGTCGCAGGCAAGCTGGAGCCTATCCCAGCTGACTACGGGCGAAAGGCGGGGTACACCCTGGACAAGTCGCCAGGTCATCACAGGGCTGACACATAGACACAGACAACCATTCACACTCACATTCACACCTACGCTCAATTTAGAGTCACCAGTTAACCTAACCTGCATGTCTTTGGACTGTGGGGGAAACCGGAGCACCCGGAGGAAACCCACGCAAACACGGGGAGAACATGCAAACTCCGCACAGAAAGGCCCTCGCCGGCCACGGGGCTCGAACCCGGACCTTCTTGCTGTGAGGCGACAGCGCTAACCACTACACCACCGTGCCGCCCTCTTGAAATTAGTAAGACAACAAAATAAAGCTTGTCATGTCATCTGTCCAAAAGACAAAGCAGAATCCTTTGAAGAAAAAGACTTTATTTGTCACATGTACCGTACATTACAGCACAGTGAAATTCTTTTTCCACTTATCCCAGTGGTTGGTAAAGGTGAAGGGGAGGGTAAAGTATCTCAGGAGAGGGTAAAGGGCCTTGTTCAAGGGCACCACCAGTGGCAACTTGGTGGTGCTGGAGCTTCTGACCTTCTAATCAGTAACCCAAATCCATTCATGAAAATTGCACAGCACTGAAACCGGAGACTCCTTCTAAAATCCGAAACAAATATCTCCTTCGAGATAGCCTCACCATGTCAACACCTATACATTTTCCCCTGTTCAGTAACACATCGGCCTTGCCAGAGCTGCTGTTTTGGAGAATTAATCACCTGAATGATCTACATAGCTCATTTCTTGGGAAAGAAAAACGGAGCCTTATTTGAGGTGCATCGATACTCGGGTTTTCTTCTCAAGTAAGTTCAATTCAGTTTGAGGAAATTCATATGCAAAATTTCAAATTCAGTCGAGAAATAAAGTACATTATATTCCAGCTTGCAAAATATTTTATCTTGGGTGTTTGATAGAAGATGGTGTCTGGGGATTTTCCATCGACTGTCTGATGAAAATGAAAAACCACAAAGTGTCTCCATTTGATCTCTGGGTCTTTTGGTGCCATCTGCTGTACAGGGAGAGAAACTGCTCTTCACCTGACAATCGAATTATCTCATTATCTCTAGCCGCTTTATCCTGTTCTACAGGGTCGCAGGCAAGCTGGAGCCTATCCCAGCTGACTACGGGCGAAAGGCGGGGTACACCCTGGACAAGTCGCCAGGTCATCACAGGGCTGACACATAGACACAGACAACCATTCACACTCACATTCACACCTACGCTCAATTTAGAGTCACCAGTTAACCTAACCTGCATGTCTTTGGACTGTGGGGGAAACCGGAGCACCCGGAGGAAACCCACGCGGACACGGGGAGAACATGCAAACTCCGCACAGAAAGGCCCTCGCCGGCCACAGGGCTCGAACCCAGGACCTTCTTGCTGTGAGACGACAGCGCTAACCACTACACCACCGTGCCGCCCATTATTATTATTATTATTATTTAAAGGAACCATGTTTTCTTGTCATGGTTTGATTTGTTAGCAAATTGAATATAAGTTGCTCCAGAGTTCAAATGAATGAATGAAAAAAAAATCCGTGGTTTAATCTGGAATCTTTAAAAAAAAGAAAGCAATGTTGATAATAATAATAATAATAATAATGTTAAATTTATATAGCGCCTTTCAAAAAACCCAAGGACGCTTTACAATTATAGACAAGGAAAGAAAAAATAAATTAAAAAAATATAATAAAAAATAAATAAATAAATAATAAAAAGTCCACCGAGTAGGGGTCAGGATGTAATTCCCGTGGTGTAGCAGCCACAGTCCCACCAAAAGGCGCATGAAAACAAGTCCCACATCTCCAGCACCGCCGCCGTGACGCCGTCAGCAACATCGCTCGAACACCACGCCGTGGATCCACAAAGCGAGCAGAGAAGTTCCGCCACGCAGAACGCTGGTGTGTCCCAAACCGCCTGCACAGCCGCCGCGACGCCACCGAGCAACATCGCTCGGAACATCACGCCAAGCGTTAAAGCACAGAGCTTTAATAAATCAGAGTTGATAAATGTTTATTTTAATTCATATTTTTAGATAATTATGAATGAACAGACAAAGAAGCAAATGGTCCGGTGACCTTGACCTTGAGTTCGAAATTAAAAAAAAAAAAGCAAAGAAAGCAACGTTTATCAGAAAAAATAAACAAATAAATGGTACAGTGTAGGCGGCACGGTGGTGTAGTGGTTAGCGCTGTCGCCTCACAGCAAGAAGGTCCGGGTTCGAGCCCCGTGGCCGGCGAGGGCCTTTCTGTGTGGAGTTTGCATGTTCTCCCCGTGTCCGCGTGGGTTTCCTCCGGGTGCTCCGGTTTCCCCCACAGTCCAAAGACATGCAGGTTAGGTTAACTGGTGACTCTAAATTGAGCGTAGGTGTGAATGTGAGTGTGAATGGTTGTCTGTGTCTATGTGTCAGCCATGTGATGACCTGGCGACTTGTCCAGGGTGAACCCCGCCTTTCGCCCGTAGTCAGCTGGGATAGGCTCCAGCTTGCCTGCGACCCTGTAGAACAGGATAAAGCAGCTACAGATAATGAGATGAGATAGATAGATAGATAGATAGATAGTCTTCTGCTTAATGTCTTGACCATGAAATCGTTGATTTTGGTGTGTGCTGTCTTTCCTCCATTTTCCCCCCTACACACTCTGTAGTGTCCATGTTGAACAGTGAGGTGGTGGAAGGGTCTACCGTATGCAAAGCTTTGCACAAACCCTTCCACCACCTCACTGTTCAACATGGACACTACAGAGTGTGTAGGGGGGAAATGGACCAAGGTTTCTTTTTGAAACACAAACATGCTTCTGCTGTAAAGTTTGACCAACACTGGGGTATTAAACCTGATACTTTCCGGCCTGTGGAGGCCATTAAACACCGAATGAGACTTAGGCTGCTGGGCCATAGAAGGTTCACGCTGCATGCTGCACGCTGCACGTTCACGTGAAGAACCGGACCCTGGGCCATTAAACTTCATGCTTGGATGTTCACGTGTTGCGTCTGTTCTACTTTGACCGAGTAACCAACAATATGGACTCTTCGGATGACGACGATTGCCTCATTCTGCTTTTACTGAGACAGAGGAAGAGAAAAAGGAACAGAATTTGGAGCCGAGAACACTTCCTTCTGAGAGAAACCCGTGGTGAATTTCACCGAACATTCTATAATCTGCTTGACAATCCCGATGAAGAACTATTTTTCAATTATACCATTCAATTATATTTTTTCTGAAGTTTTCCCCTGAAAGCATAGCGTTATCTCCCTAGACCCGTTCTGATTGGCTGGCGCGGCGGTGACCGCATGCATTGACTGGAATTTCCGTCTTCACGCCTAGAAAAAAGTGTGCATGTTCATTTCACGCTTCACGCGTGAAGTGTGCAGCGTGCAGCGTGCAACGTGAACGCCGTTCTATGGCCCAGAGCAAGTCATGCTACGTTTGTCCACTTTTCTTTACACGCGTGCAGCGTGCAGCGTGAACCTTCTATGGCCCAGCAGCCTTAAAGAAAGAAACAAAAGTCTCTCTCCCTCTCTCTGTGTGTGTTAATTAGCTGATTAATTGACTCAGGTGTGTTCAAGCAGAGAAATCGGAGGAACCAGAGGGAGCTTTGTGCAGGAGTCTGAGGAACAGGTGAGTTATGAGAGTTTAATCGTCTGTGAAGATTCTCAGTCATCCAGGTCATAGTAAACTGTGGGTGGTAAAAGAGAGCAACTGGGCTTGCTTGAAGATGTTTCACCTCTGATCTGAAAGGTTTCTTCAGTTCTGTCTGACTAATACGGAGTATCAGGTCTTTATCCTCTCATGGATGAAAAGCGATCCTAAGGTGTTGAGTCATCCTGTTGGTGTGGGTCACTGGGGGCTGGGTGTGAACGGCCTAGAGAGTCGTTGGGGTGCTCAATGGGTTGTTGGTTCTCTCTGTCCTTCTGTGAGTCACTGGAAACAGCTGGGTTTTGGTGTGCATTCAGTTGTCTGGGAAGTGTGCCAAGGACTGCATTGTCAGTGGCTGATGAATGATGTCTTAGACCACCACCTCTGTTCAGTGATGGCCGTTCCAGGTTGACAAAAACGGCTTCTCTGACTCCTCGCTCATACCAACTATCCTTTCTGACTAAAATGCGTATGTTGCAATCCTGAAATGAGTGTCCTTTGTTACACCTATAAGTAGCAAACGGGCAGGTTTGTGTTTGCACATTTTTAATCTCCTATTATGTTTAGAGTTCATTGTGAAGCTGTTACCAGCCTGAAATTGGTTGCTTATCAAATAATGGCTCATAGAAATAATGCTTGAAACTGGTACAGGCTGGTCTGATTGTTTGTTTTGGTTAGTTAAATCCTTGAGCTTTATCTTCATTCATACATTCTACTCTCTGCTTAATGGAGGTTATGTTGACCAGTAATGTTTGTCTGTCTTTTTGTAAGGTTATGATCCTGATGGGTGATGTAATGGGACATGATGATGATTGACCAGAACGTGGCCTGAATTTTTTTGGAAGAAGATAATGGCTGTCTTCTTTCATACAGTAGTGTAGTCCAAACCAGTGATGTAATGTGTCATCACCCATTTACGTTGTACATAGATAGCTTTATCAATCATAGCTACAACACCTTGTGTTTGTCCTAAAATAAACTGAGAAACCTCTCTGAGCAGCTGTGCCGGTGCATGTTTGCTCCTGGATCGATCCGCGAGGCAGAACCTCCTAAGGTGGCAGAGGTTTCCATTCTTGGATCATAGTTGGTCAATTCAACCTCCTTCGGTACACACGGATCAAAATCTAACAATGGCAAAGCTGGCGGAAGGGGGTGGAAAATAGCTTTATTCCTCTTTATACTACAGCGAATTGCAGTGTTTTAATCCATAGCCAATGAAAACACAGACCTCATGTTATCACTGTTATCATAAGTATACGGTTTTTCCTTCATCTTGATGCCTCATCATGTTCATAAGAATCCATAAAAAGCATGCACGCCTCCCTTTGTCCTGTGAAACTTGCCTCGTGTCAAACCGACACTGAAGACTCCTTCGATAAATGTTGCGTACCATCCTGGATGAACAGTTTGAAGTGAAACAGAAGTGGAGAAGGTGTTCATAGAGGTGATGTTTTAATGCTTTCCTCCTCCCAATGTTCCCGTTGATGCTTAAGTACAAGTCAGTTTCCAGCCTTTTCACAAATGAAGCAAGTGTTCTTTATTCAAGATGACTTTAACCATCATGTTTCTGTATCACGCTCTCCGTTCTGGTTGGTCAGAAGGTGTTGAGTTTCTTAGAACAGCAGCTCTGACTGTACTTCTGGTCATGATTTGAATCGGTGTCCATTCCTTCAGGAAATACACAAGGCCAAGGTTCTTCGGTTACTGATGGGTTTATTTTTTCCCTTTAAGATCGTCTTCAATCCACTGTCAAACTGTAACACTAGACAGACGTTCATAGCAAAACGCGCACACATGCCATATAAATCAAATGCGTAAAGACACGCCATGCCTTGCTGGCTGCACAAAACCAAGAGGGAATGAGATACAAAAGCTTAACATCTTCAAAGATGAGCAGGTAACTTTTACTATAAAAGTCTTAGGCCATGTAAACCTTGCAGGTATGTCAGCGTCTCGCATGGCACTCCAGGTGAGTTCCACAACACTTAAGATGTCCTTGTGAGACATGACGTCATTCAATTAACGTTGATGCAGACAGTCATAAAATAAGTGACAACATGCTTGATGAGCATAAGTGAATTTTATGGCAGTTAAACACAGGTTTATGTTAATGTGCTGATTCTATGTTCTTATACGTGATCATCTCTGTAGTAATGGCTCACTCGTAGGAACTGTGGATGCTCATACATGTCAACCCCTCACGGCTCTCACCTGTACTCCCTGGTAAAGAAATCCATAATTTCCATACCAAATCCATAGTAATATTTAATGCATAATAAAAATGTATCAGATCTTACTTAATATATGCACTGGTTTATTTCTGTACATCCATATGTACTGTTAACACTCAATTAAACAAGTGCTTTCTTAACCCTATATCAGTTCAACAACATTTAGTGTCTCTTCTCAAATAATCCAATAATTTGGGGTTCACTTGGCACATTGTTCAGCAATGTTCCTGATTGCTTTTGCGTGAAGAAATTAATTGACGGCTGTCTCTTTTTCTGGTTTGCATTCTTCACATGCATTTGAGATTTCATGTGTTCCCTCACGTCGTAAATTCCAGAGGCAAACACTTTTTTTTTTTTTTTTTTCTTTTCATGTCTCTACAACAAATTGTGCAGTTGACATACTCGGCACCCATTTTGAAAGCGATAATCATTCCACTGAATCTTTCTGTCCATTCGGGAAGAAAGCGACCTTCAGTTTTAGATTTTGTGTGTGTGTGTGGTTTTTTTTTTTTTTTCCCCCTTCTTCTTCGGTGGTGCCGACATCTTGACCTGTCTATAGAGATCTTGCAGTCACGTGACCGGAAAGTACACAGCCGCCA
Source organism: Neoarius graeffei (assembly GCF_027579695.1). Lineage (NCBI taxonomy): Eukaryota > Metazoa > Chordata > Actinopteri > Siluriformes > Ariidae > Neoarius > Neoarius graeffei. Next base: position 7,880,323 of record NC_083575.1, on the reverse strand, counting down.
TCTTGTCGGTCAACAGCACAGCTGAATACTGCTGCATTCGTGTACAGAATGGATCAATTTCAACCGACGGACTACACGGCTCATTTTTCTAATGAACAGATAACTAGATATATGTCTAAAATAAACGATCTACAGATTAGTGACCCTTATGGCTTACCGGACGGAGTTTTCACGACCGTGTCAGTGGATATGGAACTGCCAGAGGTGGAATACCCAGACGTGTATAATTACCTCATTAACTTTCCCTCGCTGTTCAGTGGTGAAGCACTGCGTGCTTATAAATCTCTGGACAGTTATCTTTACAGAAATTCAGGATTTGTCAGCGACTCAGATGTGGCATCTTGTAAACAAGAAAATGATCCTCATTGGATGGGTAAGTCACTTAAGTATTGAGTACTAACACTATTTATATCAGTATCTAGTATAGCACTGACCAGCCGATTATAGAATAGAATAAGGTAATTCCAGCTGTAATTCTAAATCATCCGTCTTGTTTACCTGGCGTTGGAGAGGTAGAGGCTTGGCAGTGGAGATTTGAGTGGTTGTTTTCTGAGCTTAGTCAACAGGCCGGCTCTACAGCCTCGCTTTTGCTTCCGCTCCCGGCGCCGCCTCCTTTGCTTTGCTTCCAATAACAATCCACGGAGACCCTGCTGGTCTCGCTATCTCGTCCGGAATGTTTTTTTTTTTTTTTTCTCGTCCGGAATGTTGTGCATGCGATGGAAATCGCTACAAACCGTCATTTTCTGCTGGAAACCAATGTCCAGTAAGTCCATACGGTTGTAGTGGATATTGAAGTCCGGTACAGACGAACAACACGCAAAAATACACACAAAAAACATAAACGTGCACAGGTAGGGAGAGCTTGTAGCCGCAGCCTTTGTAGTAGAATTGTGTGTGTATATAGTAGGTTTTTCCAGAAGAAAAGGTAGAAGTAAAAGCAGAAGTAGAACCAGAAGTAGAAGGCGGAAATATGGTGTTTGACCGACAAGATGGCGTCTGTCACAATCTGGATCGGCTGTGACGTCACATGCAAGTGCTCCATTGTTGCGCTACATGTGCTGTTGTTTCCCGCTCGGTGTGCAGGAAAATCACAATTGCGCATGCTCAGACATTCGGAATGGCTTGTTGGTACTAGCGGAAGTACTGGTTGAGTAATTCTAAATGTAGAAAATGGCGGCTCCCATGCATTTTTGTATTTCGTGGCGATTTTTTGATGGTAATAAATCAATTTTAAGGTGATGTAGAAAAATCTGTAGTTGAATACCACTATGCCTGCACTTTTTTTTTTTTTTTTTTTTTTTTAAAATGCTGAAATCCGTAGGGGTTGACATGTATGGATGCTCCACATAAAATAATGCACAGGAGTGTTGATATGGTGACTTTTTTTTTTTTTAAGTAACTTGAGATGGGGGGAGGCAATGCTTGTGAGGTAGTAGCCCCCCCCCCCCCCCCCCCCCCCCAGTCTGTCTTGGCACAAATTAAAGGTAGATTTTTCAAATGTAGGTCATAAAAATAACTTTTTTTTTTTTTAAACATGGAACACTTGATGAATTTAGGACCACGTGGTCCTAAATTCTCTGCTATTTTTTTTCCTTGTTTCACCATGACCCAATTCAAGATACTACATGCATCACATGGTGAGCTTACCCTGTTCACACAAGGCATTGTGGGATACAAATTTGAAACAGGAGAGAGAAATGGAGGACGCGAGTGTGCGAACGAAACGTGAAAGACCGACTACAGTAACGGAAAGCGAGAAAAGACGTTATGTTGCGAAGGGAAACAGGACCAAACTAATAAATATCGGCGGTCAGTGAGCACCTCGGTGTGATCAGCTGTTTAGTGACGACGATGTAACGGTCAAAGGTAAACCTGCGTGTGCGCACACGGGCTTCCTTTGACTGTGTGACGCAAGCAATTTCATGCATGTTATTTGCTCAGGAGTCCCCTCAAATTAAAGAACTTCCCAGCCACAGAATGGCCTGATATTGAGCTATTACAGAAATAAACATGCATCACAATGACCAAATTTCACCGATTTTTATGTAGTTGAAAGGCCGTCTAGCTTTTAATTCCTCCTTAAGACATCCAATGAAAAATTCGCCATCCGTTTTTATGCAAGTAGTGTGAAATCAGGCCAAATTCTTCCGTTAGTTACTTTCGTTGAAGAAAAGACTGTCAATCTGAACGAGGATGTTGAGGTCCTTGTAATTGCCACAGCTAATCCAAACTGAAACTTTTTTCTAAGTGTTTTTACACATTTTCCATGTGAGAAAATGATGTACATAAATCTCTTTACCTTCCTGGAATCGTAGAACCCCCCCCCCCCCCCCCCCCTCCCTCACGTCAATGTAGTTTTCTGCTGTTGGACACAGAGTGAAATATCAACGGTTCTCGGGAGTGGACTCTGACTTTTGGACCCTGCTGTACTAACTGCAAAACTAAATGCAACATCTCCAGATGAACAGATTTTCACGTTAACTTGGAACTTAATGATGGTATAAAAATTGAGGTAGGATTCACTTTGGATTGAATAATTAATTCTTAATGCGTGTCAAGCTAGGCATAATCACCGATCAGAAATGGTATAAATATTTAGCTCTTCAGTTCACAAAGCTGAGGAGCTGTTGCCATAGTGTGGCGTCCATCCGTCGTCCACAATTCAGTTAAATCGTATCTCCTCCGTCAATTCTCCATGGATTTCTGTCTGGAGTGTTTTTTGTTTGTTTGAAAGAACTCTTCATTCCATACACAACTTGGTTATTTTGTCAAATTTTTACTAATGAACTGCAAATTAGGTCACCTTAACGAATTTTGGGACTTCTCATTAGAGTTGTATCCCCTCTCATGGTTCTCACCTGACTTCAGTTCTGATCATTGTTTTGGGTCGATCTTCCCTTGAGGAACAAAACTTGGTCATTTTTAGTTGTTGAGTTTGTTATAAACAATTTGTTTACAACTTTTTTTTTTCTCCAGTTAATGTGTGTCCTTCCTCAGTTCTCAATGGATTTGAGTTCTGGTTGTTTTATTTGAAGGACCGAGACCTGCTGCAAAAAACTTGGTCATTGTACTGTCAAACTTATCGCTGTCAAATTTATCGCTAACACATTCGTAATTGGGTCAACTGAACACATTTTTCCTTCTGACTAGAATTGTGTATCTCTCATTTATCAAGCTATTTCAGTTCTGATCGATGTTTTGGGTAGAGCTTCCCTTGGGGAACAAAACTTGGTCCTTTATTGATTTTCCTGTTGTAAGGTTGGTCCTCTCACATCTCAGTTCTTTTGATATTTTGGTCGTCATGGTTGTTTTGATGGCAGGTCAGATAAGCTACTACGCCCTTGACCTTCTGGTACAATGTTCTTTCTAGAGGTTACACTGAGCCGATGTCCACATTCAGTATCAAGCTGATGTCAGCAAAAACAATGCTGGAACAGATATCGGAGCGGGAAGCGATTTTATCCAACTTTTGTCATGAATTAAAGCTTGGGGTCCCCCCCCCCCCATTCTTGACCTTTTTAATCTGAATTCGAAGTTCATATGGAAAGAGACTTGGTTTTTTTTTTTTTTTTTTTTTTTTTAAATTTATGCTTTGCTCTTTGCAGTGTGGGTTTTTATGCTTAGTCATTGGTATTTTCCCTTGATGTTTTTCGGTTAAAATGATTTTTCAAGCTTTAGTTTTTAAATAAAGATCAGGTTGGCATTAATATTCTTCCTATTGGAAGGTTTCAGTGTCTGTACTCAAGTAGTATGTTATTTTTGAATCATGATAGTTGGCAAGGGTGGCACGGTGGTGTAGTGGTTAGCAAGAAGGTCCGGGTTCGAGCCCCGGGGCCGGCGAGGGCCTTTCTGTGCGGAGTTTGCATGTTCTCCCCGTGTCTGCGTGGGTTTCCTCCGGGTGCTCCGGTTTCCCCCACAGTCCAAAGACATGCAGGTTAGGTTAACTGGTGACTCTAAATTGAGCGTAGGTGTGAATGTGAGTGTGAATGGTTGTCTGTGTCTATGTGTCAGCCCTGTGATGACCTGGCGACTTGTCCAGGGTGTACCCCGCCTTTCGCCCGTAGTCAGCTGGGATAGGCTCCAGCTTGCCTGCGACCCTGTAGAACAGGATAAAGCGGCTACAGATAATGAGATGAGAGTTGGCAAATCGGCTTGTGCTGACTCTGGTGATATTTCATCTTTCTCTGCAATTGCCTTGAAATGTGCAGTTCTGTTGAATATGAATTCGCTTGTGCCACAGTCAGGTTGGGAAAATTGCATGCATCCATGAGGTTTGTTTGGCAGGAAGGACACGCACCCAATACTGAAGTTTACTGACTTTATTCAACACATTAGGAACACCTTTTTTTTTTAATCTGTTTATATTTAAAAAAAAAAAAGGCACAATTGTTTAAAACTCTCAGATTTGGCTGCTTCCCAGACGTATGTTTGTGAACAGGGATTCGCTGGAGTTTACTTGAAATGTCGGCCAAAAGTCGTTTATCCGTATTGCGCTTTTAGCAACAGATGTTTTCGCAAAGCGGCTTTACAGAAAACTAAAGGCTTTAAACTTGAGCTAATTTGATCCCCAATGAGCAAACCTGTGGTGATGGTGGAAAGGGAAAAACTCCTTCAGACGACATGAGGAAGAAACCTCAAGAGGAGCCAGACTTGAAAGGGAACCCATCCTCATCAAAAGTCAGCTTTTTAAGCTGCAGTAGCATCAGAACACTTCGTACAGTGGACACTCCATGTAATCTAATTGAAGAATAATAAACTGACTTTCAATAACTTGAAGTGTAAATGTACATCAGAGTTGGGAGGATTTTGTTTCGATGTCGCTTCAGATCCTGGCATTATGATTTCAATTCTGTTTGATTCTCTGAATATTTTTGAAAAACTCAAATGAATATATATATATATATATATTTTTTAATCCGATGACACAAGACCTTTTTATCTGGGGGGAACAAACTTTAAATGCTTCAGAAGTTTAATATTGTCAACTAAACGTACTATAGCTTCACCATAATCAAGTTGATATTTAAGTTGTCTGAAATTTTGACTGACTAACCCAAGTTCTTGACTTTGGGAATGATCAACTCTGCCATGAGCTCTGTAGCAGAAATGGAGCTCCAAAGTTGGCTAAAACACCCGGTTTCTGCAGCCTTTGGTTGTTGAAAGCTGCTAGAAGGGGTTGTGTGGTTGTGGCTTTTTGGTTTTTTTTAAAATTGCTCTTGGTTGTACATCTCCACTGAGGCTGAAGGTCATTTTAGATTCACTTGTATTAATACATAACACTTATTTTTGTGCTTGTTCAAATTTTCCATGCCAAAATTCCGTGTCTGGAAAGCACGGTTGAAGGGCAGGATTTGTTCCATGGAGGCAAGTCTGATTTTAATCGCAACTTGCTCCAGTTGCATTTCTGTGACAGACTGGTTCTGTCCTTGCACTGTGAAACAAAGTGCACTTTGCAATATTGCGTTACGTTCTGATGTCCCAGTCAACGTACAAACGTGAACTCTTCAAAATGAATACAAATGCCATATTGCGGGGAAAAATTGCTGCTTTACAAAGATAAACGATTGGTACTGAATTTTTAGCCAGTGCTAATTATACTAAGAGATGCACTACCCTCCAGGATTACTGTGGTGGTGGGGGGGGATCCACATTTTGAAATGGCTTCATCGTACTCTGAAAAAATGGTCTCTTTCGAGCTGGAATTGATAACTCCCCGGGGGACAAATGAGGTGACGGATGCGATGCCAAGATTTATTTTTTTTAGTGTGGCATGAAGCCGCTTCATCAAAAGGCATTTGCTACCCCCCCAACCCTTTTTACTCTTTACAAGGAGTCGTGCCAGTAATTGAGGGCACTGTATTTCCTGTAATATGAGGTAAAATGTGAATGTTCAAGCCCTGTTTTGTTATTCCAATGATCATGCAGGTCAAGTTGAAGACAAAATGAGAAACTTGCTTGCTTGTGTTTTTATTAAAAAGGTGGGAACGTGCCCTCAAACCTCACTTGGGAATTGACTGACTTTGAAAAATGAGCCTTTAAAAAAAAAAGTCTAGGATGACCATTCCTTTTGGGATTTGAAAGGATGGTAGGAAACTAGTCCCAGTGAACGCTTGAATATTTCTGGGAAATAGGATGTCTGTCACACGTTTGGCAAATGTGAAATGTGACCAGACACCACTACAGAAGCTCTAAAGTGCAAGTTGTGGGGGGAATTTGACCCGCCTTATCTTGGACACCTTTCGTTATCCTGACTGAGCTCAATTTGTTGGATTGCCACGTGTTATTTTTGCTGTGTTCACACTTGTACCGGTACAAAAGTGGTATAACTGTATCGCTACAAAGTATACCGGTACAGTTTAGTGCATCTGTCCACACTAGCGAGAAATGTTTGCGGTTTTCTTTCACGGTAGTTGAAATGCGTGTGCGCGAAATGTTTCCGTGGTTACCGAGTAACTTCCTTCCAAGAATATATGGCATCTGTTATTTCGAGATCTCGAGAAAACAAAATTATTTCATGATCTCAGCTGGATCACTGTATCTCCGTTGGTAGAGACGAAGCCGGGCCAGTCTTCTGCGGAGGTGCCGCGGACTAATTTTGAAATTATCCCTTATTAAAAGACTTAATGCAATCTCTCCCTGTGTCAACCCCTGATCAAAATATTGCCTTATTAGGTGATCGATTATTCCAGACATTCTAATGACCAAAGTTGCGTCTATACAGAATGAGAAATAGCCCCAAAGTCAGCATATCACAAGTCTCTTGGCGCACCTGAATGAACCATTTCTCAGCTGTTTACTCGAGATCATGAAATTTTGTTTTCTTGAGATCCTGAATTATGTCGTTATCTCGGGATAACAAGGTGAATAAAAAAAGATTATATGAAGGGCCTCTTGTGGTTTCCGTACGGATGAAACAACACGTGTGTGCTTTTGTTTTCAGTGTACAGTCTGTATTTCTGGTGGTCATTTATTCAGTCGAATCGTATAAAACGCGTGAGGCAGTTGAGAAAGAAACAAATGAATCTCCGTTCTTCACTATTTTATTCAGCGAAGACCTTGATTGAGGTGTGTGACTTTGCGCATGCGCATTATATTTGTATCAATACAGAACCGCTTCATCTGTCCACACTACAGCGAAGCGCTACTGTACCGGTATGAAACCTATACATTTGTGGGTTTCGTACCGATACAGTTGTACTGGTATAGTTGCTAGTGTGGACAGGTGTTGCGGTACGAAAGTAGTTTCGTATCAGTACAAAATCCCTAGTGTGGACAGGGTATTAGACTTGGTTTTGGACAACCTACTATCAATTGGCCTAGTTTATTGAACATTTTAGCTTGGTTCTTACTCTGTTGTATTTATCATGTGTTCAACTGAAAGAGTGAAGCTAAAATGAGTAAGCTGAAATGACCTCTTGGAATAAGTGATGAAGTGGAAATCTGCCGGTGTAGTAGGGCCACTGCAGGTAAATCAATCGAGGGTAATGTTCAGAGGAAAAAAATACAGAATTTCCATGATTATTCATAAATTTATGAGAAGAAATGAGGATATGCTGAGATGGTCAAGTCATAAATTTGTGGGGGGGTCACATATTTGAGAACTTCATATGTAACAGGATTTCACTGCCTTTGTACAGTACCTGTACTCTTCACAATGCCGAAGTTGAATCTAATGTGACTTTACGAGGTTTCTGGACAAACTGTTTTTGTTTGTTTGTTTGTTCATTGTACTTCACAGCTCACATTTTTGAGCTATATTTGAGCAATTCCAGCGTTATGGACGTGACACTTGAACTCAAAATGGCAACAAATGACCCAGTGCATGTTTTATTGTCTCCCAGTATTTAAACAGGTGTTGCATATTTTAAGGCTGTACCATACTGGAGAAGTGATAGAACAAGAACAATTCCCATAGTACATCTGGGGCATGCCAGAAAATGCCAATAAAAGATGCGTTCTGGATGTGACAGAAAAAGTATCACTTTTCTTGGGTGACTGTACATTTTTATCAAACTCTGTGAAATTGTAAACCTAATGTCGAAATGGAGATATCCATTTGATAGAGGGGTCCAAGGTGAATATTAAAAAATCTTTGTTTAAAATATTTTGTATTTCATGCAGAGTTTCGGAAGGAAAAGTCAGCGTTATGGATGTGACGAAATTCCGTTATGGATGTGACGCGTCTGAAATAGACATGGCATATGTTTAGAAAATCAGCAATTTAACCACCATAACCCTTTGAAAAACTCTCTAAATATCAGCTAAAACTATCAAAGTTCTTAAATAATATTTAGGATGGCTATTGTTTTGCGGATTTTAGCATACATTTCTGTGGCTTGTGGCAATAATATAGAATTGTACATGATCAAAGTTGATTTTAGCTTGGGTTTTACATTATAAGAAAGAAAGACTGGCAGTGACATATTAGGTTGGTTACAAATTGGTTCAACTTATTCACATCTGTAAAATACAGGCCTAGGTGATATCTCTGGGAGTGGTTTTGATGTATTACATGCTGCTTTATTTTTGCATGGTGAGGTTGACATTTACATGGAATTGCCCATTTCCAGTTATCACATCTTTTTCAACAGGCGGTACCTTGTTATAGATCGTACCATCTCTGAAAAAGCAGAGGTCTCAAAAGTAGCTGGTCAGCGGTGGCAAGTCACCATCTGTAGTAGGATTTTTCACTGAGTAACAATTATTTACGTATCTGTACAAAACCTGAGCAGCGTGCGATGTGAAACTAAGTTTTCTTCAACTGAATAATGCTCAAATACTAACACATCCATATGAAATGGAGGCAGCCGTTATGCTGCCGTGTGCTGTAACTAAGATGCAAGCTGATTGGCTGACGAGATGTTGACAATATTTCATGTACTGTGATTGAGCTGCACTACCACATGGCTAGAAATGGTGACTAAGAAGCGGAGCGGCACGTTAGATGCCTGGCTTTCAAAAAGGCCTCGAACCACGGGTAAGTCTAACTTTAGCTGTCACTATGATTACCGAGTGAAATGCATCTGTGTACAGGTCCGTGTATAAATGCTGGTTGGCTAAATATTAAATTATAAATATCAATTGCTATTATTATTGTATATGGCCTGTTTTGGGTCAAACCTGCCCACTCAGCATGCTTGGTGCACTGACCTTGCATTCTGTCGCAAGTCAAAATGTCAACAACGCATCCTTGTAGGAGAGTCGCATATCAAGATTTGACATGTCATGCAGTTGGTGTTGATGGTTATCGTTAAAACTATAAATATAAGGGTTTGTGTTTTTGTATAGCTGCTGCTGCAAGAAAAGTCACTCGTTGTCTGATGAAATATAGGTTCATTTGTTTAAATCAAAAGTTTGATATTTACAATCAAGTTATTGTAACTTACTTGATTTTCAACATAAATAATCTGTGGTTGGTTGAAGAGAGCAACTGGACTTGCTTGAAGTTTCTTAAACATTTCGCCTCATCCGAAAGGCTTCCTCAGTTCTCACTGATAGGGAGTATCCAGTATTTATCCTCTCATGGATCATCATAGAATCAGAATGCTGATGGCTGCACTGTAGGTGGCTGATAAAAGATGTCCTAGACACCCACCTCTGTTCAGTGATGGTCGTTCCAGGTTGACAAAAATGAACGATCCTCTCTGGCTAAGATGTCTGCCAGTTTTCTATGTTTCTACGCACTTTGGGATGAGTTCCCTTCGACTGGTGCGGGAGTATGAGAGGCCTTCCAGAAAACTGGCAGACATCTTAGCCAGAGAGGATCGTTCATTTTTGTCAACCAGGAATGACCATCACTGAACAGAGGTGGGTGTCTAAGACATCTTTTATCAGCCATCAGCATTCGGATTCTATGATGATCCATGAGAGGATAAATACTTGATGCTCCCTATTATGGCCCTTTTCCACTACCCTTTTTCAGCTCGCTTCAGCCCGACACGGCTCGTGTTTCGACTACCAAAGAACAGTACGACTCAGCTCGCTTCAGCCCTGCTTAGCCCCTAAAACTCGCACCGTTTTGGAGTAGGGCTGAAGCGAGCCGAGTGAGGCTGGGGGCGTGAGCAGACACTCCCCTGTGCACTGATTGGTGAGGAGTGTCCTCACACGCCCCGCGAGCACGCTGGGATCTGTAAACACCGTAAACCCGGAAGAAGAATAATTACGAGAATTTCTGAAGCCTTATGTGCCTCGCCTCATCTATACGCTCTTGCCAGTATCTGTTGGCGTTGTCGGTGACAACAAGCCACAGCACCAAGACCAGCAACACTAACGACTCCATGTCCTCCATGTTTATTGTTTACTATCCGGGTCGTGAGACTACCGCTTAAAAGCTCACTGATGTCACTGTTTGCGCCGCTTAACGACATCACGTAACGTCCACCCACTTTCGCTAACTCCACCCAATGTGTCCACCCACTTCCAGCCAGCACGGTTCAGCGCAGTTGTAGTCGAAATGCAACTTCAATAGCCCCGCTCAGCCCGACTCAGCACGGCACGGCTCAGCCCGACTCAGCCGCGTTGGTAGTGGAAAAGCGGCATTAGTCAGACAGAACTGAGGAAGGCTTTCGGATGAGAGGTGAAACGTTTTCAAGAAACTTCAAGCAAGTCCAGTTGCTCTCTTCTACCAACCACAGATTACTAAGTACCTGGATGACTGAGATTCTTCACAGATATGTTTCAACAAATAGTTTTGTATTGTCAAGCTTTTTGATTCATTACTATACAGCAGTTCTATTAAAATTTAGTTGATTACCATCACTTCAGACTCTATTTTGCTGTTTACAATAAATTGGAAATGCTTCCCCAAATGTCCTGAAAGTCTCTCGGATAACCCCGGGTTTTTTTTTTTTTTTGTCCCCCCCCCCCCCGGCGCATGCCAGTGGCTCCCAGTGAAGGGCTTCAGCCTTTTTTAATTGTACCCTCCTGTTCTCTGCCTCGTACCCTTTTTTATTCCCCTACACTTTGAGACCACTGACTAAGGCTAATTTATTGGAATATTTGCATATAATCTGTAGTCCATATTCCAACACTCAATAAATTCTGCTAGATTATGTGTAAAGTAATGAGAATTTGCAATAAGTCACAGTTAATGACATGCTATCTTTTTGGAATTGAAGTCTGTCCTGTCCTCCGACTTGCAGTTCAGGCTGTTTTTGTAAAATGCCTAAAACTGACTTTGGACGTGTATTTAGAAGCTGGATGGACTTGGAAGATGGCTGAGGACTACAATTGACTTGCTAACTTTAGGACCGCAGTTGGTTGTCATGAACACTTTTTGCACTCAAGCTTCCATCAATGAACAGTTTATAACCTCAACTAAACAGACATCATGTTAAAACTTATCATGCTATCTGTTCTCACCCAAACGAGGATGGGTTCCTTTTTGAGTCTGGTTCTTCATGTTGTCTGAGGGAGTTTTTCCTTGCCACCGTGGCCACAGGCTTGCTCGTTGGGGATAAAATTAGCTCATGTTTTGAAGTCACTAAAATGTTGTAAAGCTGCTTTGCGCCAATGTCTATTGCTAAAAGCGCTATAAAAATAAATTTGACGGTGCTCACTGGGATAAATCAACAGCGTCACATGGTTTAAGATCAGAAGTATGAGCGTATGATTTTGTTCTTTGCAAAACTCGTACAACCCTGACGAGTCCTTGAGACCGAGGGCATCGCAGTCACAGCACAGGCGGTTAAATACAGTAGGTGCACTTGTAAGTACAGAATGATCTTTCTAGTCCCTGAGGTACCTGGATTTTTATCTGGAATGATCAGTGTTGACCAACCAAAGGCTAACAATGAGGTTTTAGATTTGATCAAGACTCAAGTGTTTAGTCCTTGCTACGATGATCTATTCCATAGCTAGGGAGTTAGCAGTACCCGTCTGAGGTAATATATTGATCTGGAATGTTCATGGCTTGCTTTGGAGGGCTGTAGGAATCTTATTCTCCAGGCTGAAACTAACAGGAACCAAAAAACTACGGTTTGATGGAATTTGGTGTTTTTTGACCTGTTTCAGGTGGTTCAGTTTGACCCAGGGCAAAGGAACTTGATGGGTCTTTTTGAGGATGTAGAAAAGGTGTCTCAATTTTGATTTAAGATATTAAGGCAGACCAGAACTGGCTAAAAGCAGACAAATGGCTTTTTTTTTTTTTTTTTAAATGCATGGCCACCTCATCATTGGTTGGTGAGCTAAGAGTCTGTCAAATGAACATTCTGACATTTTTAAGAGGCATCATTCAGATGCGCTCCCCCTCCCCCCCCTTTTTGTTTTGTTTTGGGGGGGAATTGCAGTGTCTCAGCCATAAAGGCTGAAGTCAAGACTGGATTTGAGTGGATTCTATGGTTCCAGCACTGATTTGTTTCCTTAAAATGGAAGGTGTGCTTGGGCCTCTCTGTTAAAGCTCAGTTGAGTGAGAGAAGCTGGCCCTGAAGGCTTAAAATGGTGTCTCCATGTTGAGTCCTCCTCTCCTCTCCTCTCCACTCCCTTCCCCAAAGACTGTGGTCACTTCTCTAGAAGAACAGTTATTCACTTTATGGAGATCGGTACGGTTCTGTGTTGTCAGATCGGCAGGACAGCAGGATCGCCTCAGACAGTCGTAGGAGATGCACGGAGTTCCACAGTGTCTGTTCTCCATCTCCTCGTCACTGAACTCTATCTGAACAGTGATGCTGTGCACTCCCAGTCGATGGAACACCTCCCTGATCTGCATATGGAGGTGTCGAATTTCACCTTTAGAGCTCTCAAGGTCAGCAGTCACCTTGACGTGCATGGAAGCCACGTTCCGGTCTTTGGCCAGCTCCCACACGTGCACTTCGTGAACGCCAAGGACTCCGGGCAGCTGGCATACGTCTTCCACTGAGCGATGGAGAGATGCAGCATTAGCCTGGACAACTTTGTGATGACAAATCATGTGACATCAGCCTTTTATACTCACGGATTGTGGAGACGTCCAGGTTGGGTGGACTCATCTGTAGCAGAATTCTGGTGGTCTCTTTGACTAGAGGGATAGCTGAGGACACGATTATGGCCACCATGACCAGTGTCAGGCTCGGGTCCACGTAACACTGCCAGTTACAGGGGGCGCCAGCTGGCAGGGGCCAGATGTAAAACAGCACTGAGACGACCACCACCACAACTGAGCCTAGAGCATCGTTCAACACGTGGAGTAAGACTCCTATGGGCAGGAAAGGAAGAAATAAGAACAGAACAAGAGCCCTGGACTGCAAGGACTAAAACCTGCGTGAGAACCTGGAGTACTTCAGACAGGGCTTTTAAAGGGGGGGCCCTCACCTTTTTTTTTTTTTTTTTTTTTTAAATCAGCATTCTACATCTTTCTTTCGCTTTTCAAGGAGTCTGAGGTCTAAACTTGGGGTGGCTGTCAAAGTTGGAATGCAAAACCCTTGTGTACAGTTTTTTGTTTGGGTCCTCTTTCTTTCCTGTTGGCATTTTAAAGTGACCATAATGCCTCCTTTGTAATGCTTTTAAAATGAATATACATTGACAAATGAATGAATAAAGTGGAGGAAAAATAATATAAATTTAATCCAGCACAAAACTATCCATAAATTGCGGTTTTTAGATCCTGGAAGAAGGCAGCCTTGCCTCAGGGCTAATCTCGCACGACATGCGTGGAACCAGAGTTATCTGGGTCATTTTGGTTCATCTGACTCCATGCTTGCTTACTCGCTGAAATTGGATATTGTTGGAATCTTGCAAAAATAACGATGGGAAAGTGCTGCCTTGTTTGGATGTTCAAATTCCTAAACAAGACCTCAGTTCACGAATTTCCAAGAAAACCCACATCTAAAGCAACAGTGGGTGAGGTCTGTGCAAACAAAGTGGACAGATTGTCTCCTACTAATAAATCTGATCAAGTGTTCACCACCAGAACAACCACATGGGAATTATTGGAGCAAAAAAGAAACCCATTTATTTAACAAATGACATTTGGACAGTTTAAGCCCCCTGTTATCACTGACACCGTGCACCAGATGCAGAATTATGAGCAACGTTTACATGCTCATGATGTCTGCTGCACTTTAACAGGAAGAAAAATGCGCACGATCACTAATTATTAACTGAAACATGTTAAATGCTCTCCAATTGCAGTATCGCAAGACTCGTTGTTTTTAGTTTTGTTCAGGAAAACATGAAGGGTAACCACCGCATTCTGCACCGATCTCGCACATGCTACAGAGGAAGACTGTCGTGAACTGCCAGTTTCTTGTCTTGTGGTTCTCTTTTCAAGCCCCCTTCCTCTGGAATATCCTTGATCATCTGCCCCTTCATCTGACATAAGAATCCCAATTGCATCAGAATTCTCTCCAAAACGTGATTCCATATTGAGACGGGTCTTGCACACATGAATTAAATTGATACCTGAATTGTTACACGTGTGACATCGCACACCCCTTCAGGACCTTCTGGTTCAGTCGCGGCAGATTCTGTGAAAATCGGCTGATCTTATTGATTTTCCATCAATTTATGGCCTTTTGGATCGGCTATGGTTCGAAAACACGCATGCTCAATCGACAGAATGATCCCTTTGTACAAAGGGGGGGGGTTTAGAGGCATTACTTTAAGCTGTTTTTTTTTTTCTTGATTGCTTTCCCTTTCTTTTTGTTGTTTTCTTGCTTTCATCCACCAGTGCTCAGCTGTCTTCTTTCCTCCTTTTTCATCCTTTCTTGACCTTGTTCTCTCAGGTTCTCATTTGCCCTTTTTGCTTTTTCTTACTCCTTTTCTATTTGTTTGGCTATAAATTGATTAGACGGGTTTGTGCAGCATACTACCGTTCAAAAGTTTAGGGTCACCCAGACAATTGTGTTTTCCATGAAAAGTCACACTTTTATTTACCACCATAAGTTGTAAAATGAATAGAAAATATAGTCAAGACATTTTTCTGGCCATTTTGAGCATTTAATCGACCCCACAAATGTGATGCTCCAGAAACTCAATCTGCTCAAAGGAAGGTCAGTTTTATAGCTTCTCTAAAGAGCTCAACTGTTTTCAGCTGTGCTAACATGATTGTACAAGGGTTTTCTAATCATCCATTAGCCTTCTGAGGCAATGAGCAAACACATTGTACCATTAGAACACTGGAGTGAGAGTTGCTGGAAATGGGCCTCTATACACCTATGGAGATATTGCACCAAAAACCAGACACGTGCAGCTAGAATAGTCATTTACCACATTAGCAATGTATAGAGTGTATTTCTGATTAGTTTAAAGTGAGCTTCATTGAAAAGAACAGTGCTTTTCTTTCAAAAATAAGGACACTTCAAAGTGACCCCAAACTTTTGAACGGTAGTGTACATGCAGCTTTTATTGTCCAGAATCTGAATTGAATCTAAAGGTTTTATTTTATTAATTACAATCCTGATGCATGTTTTCTGCACAGTGGCACAAAATATTGAGTACGCATCTAAAAAATAACTCTCAAAAGAGGATTCTAGCTAGCAGGAGCACAGTTCTAGTGAAATAAATGCATGCATTCTAAAAGACCGTGTATAGGAGGCTGAGAGTGCGTACCTCTTATATTCAGCGGTGGCCCATCGCTGTGCTTGTTCTCTTGGTGTTGTGAAGCAGCCCGCTCGGAGCCTGTGGATGAACAGAACACAAGTGCTGAGCACACTTGCTGCTATGACAGGAGTTTTGCACACCACTTACATGGATCTGAAGGAGGAGGACATGTGCATGGACACGTTCACAAGGTTATTTTCAACACGTGTTCTTTCACGCATCATGGCTTTTCTCTCGGGTATATGTGCTCTTGTTAGCTGCTTCAAATTAGAAAAATGTGTACTTGCAAGAAGCATTGGAGTGTTTTGAATCAGGTTAAATAACTGAAGAGTTTTGTGCGTTCTCAATTAAAGTTCCTTTACAGAAGAATTTTCCTTGGGACTTTTTTGCTCTCTTTAACCCTTATCTGCTGCACTTTGTGGAGAGAAATAACCAGTCAGACCAGGGGAACTGGGCAAACAGTTTTGGCCCAGAGGCCACACAAGAAGGTTGAAACAGCAAAGCAAGTGTGACATGTTGACAGACCAGACTGATGCATCTCTGCACCTCCAAGTTCAGTTTTCCTGCATCACTAGGAATTCAATATGTTGAGCTAAACTTGTCAAATCCAGTTCTTCATGGGACAGTCTGTTTGCAGGTTTGGTCAAAACGTGCAGATTCAGGGTGGAAATGGAGTTGCTTTTTAACCACGTTCATGTAGACAATCGGCTGTATTGTGAACGTAGTTGTTAACATGCTTGCTTTTGGACTACATGTGTAAATGGTGGGTTTCACTCGAGCGTGCCCCAGAGAACTCTGGCTTGCATGATGCAAACAATAAACATGGCCACGCTCTGAAGTTTGTTTGGTTGTACTGCTTCTACGCTGTCCCCTGTCATTCATGCATGAATTGCACCTGATGGACGCATAGCCTTAACTTTTGATGTGTGCAACCAACGCACCAAACTGATACGATGGCTGCCTTGCAGATTGTGTGTCAATGTGGACTGAAATGCAAGTACATCTCTGCCCTAAGATTGTGCATGGATTGGAATCTCACCACCCCCAGTACATTCTTTGCTGAACCCCACTGTTAACAGGACAGTTTGCCTCCGTGGTGTTGGAATACTTCAGATGTGGTCTTGAAACAAGGACTACTACTTGAATGTCTTGGTTACATCTTGGAATCGGCTGTTTTTACTTGGATTTGTAGTTTTTATTTCAAGACCACAGCTGTGGGGATTTCACTAAATTGCTTGTAGATAATTGCATTGTTCCTGCCCTTGATCCACTCCTTTGCATAAATGGATTTAGAGGTAGAACCGCAATTGTTCAGATGCTATCAATTAGGGGCATTCTTGAGATTGAACCGAGGTCACACCCTGCTTTGGCTTTTTTTTTTTTTTGCAAAGCCTTCAACTCCATCAGCAGAGAAGTTTGTTTGAGATTTTGCCTCTATATGGAATTCCATCACCTACCGTTGGTGCAATAAAATTGCAGTACACAACACTTCAGCCACCCTTATTTCACCCGATGGAGAAACTGAGTCACTTGGAGCAGGTATCCTTCAAGGCGACACACTTGCCCTGTTTCTTTTTGTCGTTGTGCTCGATTACATCCTACAGGTTTCGCTTGATAAAATTAAGGTCTTAAGCTTTGACAAAGCAGAAGACATCTCGCCGAATACCTTACAGATTTGGACTTTGACCTAGCCTTGATATCAGAATCCATAAAAGATGGAGTTATTACTACAATTGCTAGAATGTGCCACTAGTCAAGTAGCCCTCGATTGTAAAAAGGGAAAGACAACTTTTATCTACATCTCCCTTACCATGTGATCTAAAATCCCTAAATGCCATTAGCATCAAAGTAGATGACTTCAAATACCTGGGATCCCATGTCACAGACTCGCAAAAGGAATTCAAGATCAGAAAAGCTTTGGTGTGGGAAGCCTGTAATAAGCTAGAAAAATCTGCATTCAAATTTGTCTATTAAGGTCCAGACATTTAGAACTTTAGTAGAGCCAGTTCTTCTGTATGGCTTAGAAACCTGGACTCTAACTACCAAGCCTGAGGGTTATCTTGACAGATGTGTCTCTGTTAAGAAGAGCACAGAACATCAGCTGGAGGGACCATGCCACTCTTGGCCAAATCTATGGAGGATTACCCTGAGTATCCCAGAAGCTTAAGCAAAAGCGTCTACGGTTTGTTGGCCATTACCATCATGCCACAGGCGAAGTAATTTCCTCTCTCCTATAGTGTCCTCCTGGCAAAGTTGTATCCTGAAAGTTAACATACCCAGACACCATTGCCAGGGACTTGGGCATTGATATTGAAGACCTGGGTTCAGCAACACAGGACTGCTGTGTCTGGAGAGCGTTAGTCATGGGAATCTTGCCCACCCCGTGGTCGAAGGAGGATGATGAAATGGCTTGTGCATTGTCTGTACTTGTTAACGTTTGATCCTGTGATAAGATGTAAAACTTCCTGCTTCAAATGTGACCAATAATGTCACTTGTTACAAATTTTTCATCAGTGTTGTTGGCTGTCCTCCCCCTCTCCACATTTGATTTTAGGTGGTCTTCACGATGATGGTACCTCCAGAGTACGTGCTGATCAGTGAGACTTGCTGTCAGAGCTGCTGTTTGGGGAAAATTAATCAACACCCCCTCCTGACCAATCAGAATCAAGAAATTTAAATACTGCCCATAATGTAGTGTCTAATTGGACACAGAAGATGGTGGCATTGTTCCCTTGCTGACAGATTAAAGCAAGTTAATGACAGTTGTAGAGTGGAAACCAAAATGCTGACTCACTCTGACAAAGCTGGAAAGCTTCTAACCACAAATCGCACTCTGGTAGTAGTCACATGATTCCACTCTGGGTTTTTTTTTGGTCAATTCCTCTTCGAGTGAGTGCAAGGTGTGTGATGTGATTTATCTATCAAAAAATAAAATCACCAGCTGGGAGGTCTGTATCGTGAAATACTGTGACCAAGGTCTTAGAAGTACCGACTGAGGCCCTCTGGGCCGAGGTCAGCATTCAAGGCCGAGGTCACGGTATTTCACCATACGGACCGACCTTAAGCTGGTAAATATTTTTTTTTCTTTACCAAATTCTAACAGAAAACGAGAGCGCCCGAAAGGGAAAGCAGAGCTGAGCCGCCATTTTGAATCCTCATTCACGGCTGTAATGCAAATGGCTTCCTCCTCAGTATACAAGTGCACTTCCATGGCAGGAAAAAACCTACATTTTGCCACCTATGTAGTCCCCTATTTATACAAAATTGAGTCAATCAGGATTCAGCCATGTTTTTGCTCAGCGTTGGCAACAGTTACAGGTTTTCTGCTTTCTCCTGAAATGCCTCTTATTTTGTCTTCCTCAGGGTAGTAAAACTTGCTTTTACTGTCAACACTGTCGTTATCGCGATCCATGATGTAAAATTTAACGCCAATCTCCTGAGAGATGCAAAAATGAAGGTTAACTAGAAAAACACTCGGAGAGCGCAGGCCTCCGCCAAGAATCCTTTAAAAAAAAAATCCGGGATCCAGAAGGTGATCCGGATCGCTGCCAAAATTGAATGGATTGTTACTTGTGCCCAGTCTCACACCTGGGGGTGGAGTTTCAGAGCAATCTGTTAACTTTTTTTTTTTTTCCGTAATGTTGCTAACAAACAAACCAACGCTACCAAAAACATAACCTCCTTGGTGGCAGTAACGAGCGACTTGCCAAAGGTCTGTATCGTATGATATGGACCTGCTTGCCAGCCAATCGGAGCACAGGATTTGATGGAAACCGGACAGCGAAAAAGTGTATACACTACCATTCAAAAGTTTGGGGTCACTTTGAAATGTCCTTATTTTTGAAAGAAAAGCACTGTTCTTTTCAATGAAGCTCACTTTAAACTAATCAGAAATCCACTCTATACATTGCTAATGTGGTAAATGACTATTCTAGCTGCAAATGTCTGGTTTTTGGTGCAATATCTCCATAGGTGTATAGAGGCCCATTTCCAGCAACTCTCACTCCAGTGCTCTAATGGTACAATGTGTTTGCTCATTGCCTCAGAAGGCTAATGGATGATTAGAAAACCCTTGTACAATCATGTTAGCACAGCTGAAAACAGTTGAGCTCTTTAGAGAAGCTATAAAACTGACCTTCCTTTGAGCAGATTGAGTTTCTGGAGCATCACATTTGTGGGGTCGATTAAATGCTCAAAATGGCCAGAAAAATGTCTTGACTATATTTTCTATTCGTTTTACAACTTATGGTGGGAAATAAAAGTGTGACTTTTCATGGAAAACACAAAATTGTCTGGGTGACCCCAAACTTTTGAACGGTAGTGTATATTTTAGCCTGCTTTGATCATGTTGGGATAATTTTGATTTTCTCTCTCTCACACACTGAACCTGAATTTTAACTTTCAAGTTGTAAAGGCTGATTTTGAGGAGGTGGCCATGCTGAGTTCCACCTCCACACTGAACTCCTTTACTCCATCGTGCGAAGTGTTTTTTAATTTAAGAACAGATCATGTTGATTGTTTTCCCCACCCTGTGAACAAAACCTTGAAGTGATGGAACCCCATCCCTGACCTCCACACTGTGAGAGCTTCATTTCTGAGCACGTGAGGTTTGGAGAACGCGTTCCTCCAGCGCTGGAGTGTGGAACGGGGACGGCGGCAGTAAACGGAGTACCTGCTTCACCGTTCCCGACCCTGCTGTCGGAAGATCTGCCTCCCCGCCGCCGCCTCCTCGCGCACAGCCACCGGCGGTCCTGGAACACGATCAGCCCGGTGATGTTGACCGCGAGCCCCAGGGAGCCGACGATCAGCACGATGACCGGCTCGTCCACAGCCTCGGGCCGCGCGAGCCTCTTCAGCGCCTCGGCCGCCACGGAGCAGCAGAGCGCCGCCAGGAAGGCCGCGTTGGCCAGAGCGCCCACCGCCTCAGCCCGGGCCAGGCCGAAGGTGCACCGCGGAGAGGCGGGTCGCCGCGCCAGCCTGCCCGCCGCCAGCCCCACGCACAGGGACACGATGTCCGACAGCATGTTGAAGGAGTCCGACACCAGCGCCAGCGAGTTCCCCAAATAACCCGCCACGATCTCGGCCACGAAGAAGATCCCCGTGATCCCGAGCATGAAGCTCAGGCGGCAGGTGTTCCCGCTGTAGCGCCCCATGGTGATGTCCGGGTCCGAGCTGCTGAGCGCGTTAAAGCCGCACCGCCTCGAGCCCGCGCGCACTGCACGCTCCTCCTCCTGCGGTCCTTTTGTTCCTTTCGGAAGCAGCTTCCGGTTTCCATAGTAACCGCGCATCCTAGCGGTGCATCTTTAAATATTCTTTTGGCTGCTCCTGATTAGGGGTCGCCACAGCAGATCTTATATCTCCGTTGCTCCCGGTCTTCCGCATCCTTCTCTACCACTTTTTCATGTCCTCTCATCACATCACATCGCCTCCTCTTTGGCCTTCCTCGTTTTCGTGTGCCTGGCAGCTCCATCCTCAACATGCTCTGCAGCTCTTCTCAGGATGTGCCCATACCATCTCAGTCTCAGCTCTTACAGTGCCTTGAAAAAGTATTCATACCCCTGGAACTCTTTGACATTTTTCCACCTTACAACCACGAACTTGAGTGGGTTTTTTTTTTTTTTTAAATTGAGATTGTGTGATGGACCAACACAGAGTAGCGCATAATTGTGAAGTGAAACGAAAATGATAAATGGTCTCATTTTTAAACAAATAAAAATCTGAAAAACGTGGTGTGCATTATAGTAGAGCAGATGAATCGTGCACAAGATGATGATGATGATGATGATGATGATGATAAAAGCATGAAACTTTCAGGGTTTGTTCTTGAGGGCATAATTAATTTAAGATCTGGAGGCGCTCAGTTTGACCTTGGAGGTCAATTAGAGGTCATTGAGGTCATCAATAGGACATTTCTATGCATGAGAGCTGAAATGGGTGTGTTTTTGGGAGCAATTTTGCTAAAAATGTACAGTAAGTATAAATATGCATGTATTAAGGAATAATCAAGTAAATAAACATAAATAGATATACACCCATAGAGGTAAATGAATGAAATAAACAAAAAACGTAATAACATAAAATTGGGAAATGGCAGATGAACTGTAACTGATAGATACCCAGGTAAACTACATAAATTTAATCATTAAACTGGAAGGATTTCTTATGTTGGTGAAGACAAAACAGAATTGTTCCACTTTCTTTCTGTTCAAATTGCTGCCATGGCATTAGCTCCTGGCAAAGAAGTATATGCCACAAACGAAAAAAAAATGTCCTCAGCTCTCCTGTTGACTGTGATGTAAGTAATTTGGTTCCATGCACTCGAGGAGGCAGACACAAGGCTATTCCTTCATGTGGCAGATGCTGCCAAGACTACGTTCAGACTGCACCCTGAAACGATCCATATCCGATTTTTTTTTTTTTGCCCATATGCGACCTGTATCCGATTTGTTATTGACCATCTGAACGACGCAGATCCGATTTTTTTTTTTTTTTTTTCACATGCGACCCAGGCCGCTTCACTCTCAAGAGATGTGTTAAAAACAACACATACTTAACACATCAGCGTGTTTATATAAGGACAATACAGTTTGTGTTAATAAATGTGTTGAACTCTATAACACAGTAACTGTGTTGAACTATTTAACACACTAGTGTGTTAAAACAACAGTTTGTGTTTTTATTTAAATAAATAAATAAAATAAATAAATAAAACAAACTGTTTTAACACTAGTGTGTTAAATAGTTCAACACAGTTACTGTGTTATAGAGTTCAACACATTTATTAACACAAACTGTGTTGTCCTTATATAAACACGCTGATGTGTTAAATATGTTTTTAACACATCTCTTTTGAGTGTTGGATATGTGGTCCTAATTCTGATGCATATCTGTTATTTTCACATGCGACTGCAGTCTGACCGGACAGGTCGCGTTCATGCGACCTACACGTCATCTACAAGAGACAAACGTCACTATTCTGCATTGGCTAATCCCGCCTCTTTGGTGGAAAACATCATTTGTACAGTTTTCAGAATTTAAATAGACTTTTATAGAATTGATCAAGCTAATGGTGGATTTGGTAGGGACCTGGATGTTGATCTGTTAGCCTGATTAAATAAAACAGTTTCTATAACTGATTTATAACTTAAACCATCCTGTATTACAAGATTTATAAGATTGTTCTGGAAATTTCCAGTAATTTGACACCTTCGGTCTCATTAGTCTGCTGCCCACATTAATCAGATTGTGTGAGTTCCGCCGCCACAAAAACCACATCGCCAGGTCTCGCCTCATCTCCATAGCAAACTGCACTGGTGTTTCTGCACCTTGAGCCAGCGCTGAGAGAAGTTGCAGAATTCAGCTGGCTATAAACAATCTAAATAAATATTTAAAAATGTAGAAAAAGTTTATTAATATGACGAAATAAATATGTGCAAATTATTAAGCCTGAATTAAGAGTTTGGTAATCCAGCGGCCGTATCCCAAACGACTGCCTACTGAAGCTCGAGTGCACTATATAGAGCTTAAAAATCCATTACTTCCTAGTAACATGTAGTGCACTTGTATAGAAATTAGAGAGACATTTAGGAGTCAACCCTCGTTACCAGGCTACACGTTTTCATTTCAGTTCAGAAACAAAAACACACATGAGACCTCACACTTTAACACTAACCAGATAATTAAACAAACAAAAAAATAAATCATTAAACATGAGTGCGCTTTTTTTTTGTTTGTTTGTTTACGTATTGCGTAGATGTGCTTATTACGTGTCAATTTGCGCATGCGGGACACTTTTGGATTGTTTTCCGTTCATATTGGAGATCGCATACAAGTCTCATATAATTGGTAATGTGAACGGCCTAACAAAAAAATCGGATTTCACAACAAATCGGATATGGGTCGTTTCAGGTTGCAGTCTGAACGTAGTGTAAAAAGGGACTTGATGTGTTAGAACAGTGGATTCAGATGTGATGGTCTTGGCAGTAGCTGTATTTCAGAAAGTTGACCTTGAAGAAATGTGGATAGCCTTTGGAACTGGTAGCACTTTCTGCTATATTGGCATCCACAAGGTGGTTGCTGCTCTTGGTCCTTCCACTAGCGATGCTTTGCTCGCATTTCATTCTTTCACTGGCTGTGATACAACATCAGCATTCTGTGGCCGTGGTAAAAAGACTGCTTGGGACACGTGGCTTGTGTACCCAGAAGTCATGGAGGCTTTTCACGAAATGTTGCAAATGCCACAAGAACTGAGTGACCTGTCTGTCACAGCTGGAATGCCTTGTTCTCATTTATGACCGAACAAGTGCATGTGTAGGTGTCAATGAGGCACGGAAACATCTTTTCCCACGAAAGTCAAGATCGTTGGAAAACATCCCCCCCCACACACAAGCTGCTTTGAGACAACACATCAAACGAGCCATGTATCAGGCTCATGTATGGAACCTTGCCTTGGTTATTAGGCCCCAGTTGCCAAGTCCTTCAGACTGGGGATGGGTTAACAGTGACGATGGATGGCAGCCACTTTGGACAACGCTACCTGAGGCCTCACAGTCGTGCTATGAGCTTTTGCATTGTGGTTGCAAAAAAGGCTGTTGTGGTCACTGCAAATGCAAAAAGGCAGAATTGAAGTGTACTGCCCTTTGTGCATGTTCTGGAGACTGCAATGATTAGAATACTCACATTAGGCCTGTATCACTCATTTGGAAGTCACTTTACAGTTACAAAGCATATACTGCTTGGCAATATGCTACAAAATCATAAAAGTTGTTGAAATTGACATAACACATCATATATTTTAGAGTGACCTTCATCTTAACCTTGACTTCTAAGTGTAATATCACTATAAATGGACCCTCCATGACCTAGAAAAATAGAAACCCACATGTAATTACAATTTTTGTCACACTTATGATAAAATGCCCCAATTTTTAATCCTGTCCATTGAAATTGCACATAAGGGTCGATGACCTCTAAATGACCTCCAAGGTCAAACTGAGAGCACCTCCAGATCTTAAATTAATTGTTATGCCCTGGAGAACAAACCCTGAAAGTTTCATGCTTTTATCATGTTGTGCACAATTCTTATGTTTATAGGGCCTTAACAGCTCTACTATTAGTATTCAGCCCCCTGTACTCTGATGCCTCTAAATACAATTCACTGTAATCAATTGCCTTCAGAAGTCATCTAATTGGTTAATATTTCACCGTAATCGTTACAATTTTCAAAGTAAATTCTGCAATTATGATTTTGGCTCTAATGGTTCCGATATTGAGTTTCTTACATGGGTACATCATAGTTGACTGTTCCGCAGGTGGCGCTTCCGCATTTTATTTTCCAGAGTAGTACACTGTAAACAATTGCTGTAAAACTTAGTATAGCACTGTATTTTACAGTAAGATACTGTGTGATGTTTATACAGTACAGTGTACTGCTACCATAATGCGTAAAGGTTTCTGGGAATTCTTTGGCGCTAAGCACGAAGCGAGCGGACAGATGCTGATGCAACCCACTCACCCACTGCCGTGAATCTGGTAAGGAAGCAGGAAGCAAGCTCTTTTGCAAGTTGCCTCTAAATATAATAAGCTTTACTGAATGTTGAACTCGTACTGATTTGGTATTTTTCAACGTGTGCATAAGTCGGCAACATCTGTATCAATTCTACAGGTATACGGACCCAATCTAACGTTGGTTTTTAGGCCTAAACATTAGCCTCATGGTGGCACAGTGGTGTAGTGGTTAGCGCTGTCGCCTCACAGCAAGAAGGTCCGGGTTCGAGCCCCGTGGTCGGCGAGGGCCTTTCTGTGCGGGTTTGCATGTTGTCCGAGTGGGTTTCCTCCGGGTGCTCCGGTTTCCCCCACAGTCCAAAGACATGCAGGTTAGGTTAACTGGTGACTCTAAATTGACCGTAGGTGTGAATGGTGGTCTGTGTTTACACTGTTTAAAAACTTACTGTAAAATTTACAGTAACACCTTGCAGTAGTGTAAAAATTAGTAACCTAGTGTTCCACAATTTACAGTGGGTTTGTTACTGTGAATTTTACAGTAAAATACTGGCTCCTCTGCTGCCAGCAATTTACTGTAAATTTTACAGTAAATTTAAGTGTATAATTTACAATTATTGGTCGAAAACCAAATCCACAATAACCATTGACTAATAGAATTCAATCTTGCATGTCTAGCATGAGTCTGGACGCCATGCTGCTTATCAAGTCATGGGATTTCTTTTTCAGTTTTAATTTTTTGAAGTATAATTATGTCAAGCAAAAAGGATAGTAAACCTAAAGCCAGTAGACCAACAAAAACAGTTAACCAAAAGTTCCGTAAGGAGTACACTGAAATTAAATTTCATCATCCCTTCTAAGAAGTCAGTTCACCACACTTTCCGCTCTACATGTTGAGTAAACATATCTATATCCCATGGGGGTATGTGCGGCATGTTAATACCGAAGGGGACAAGGGTAACGTCGAAACTCTTGGGAGCAGTAAGAGAATATTGGATATTTTTGTGAAGTCCAACAGTGAGTGTAAAAACTCTGGATAGCTTGAATATTCACAAACAGAAAATGCAAGTAAGTAAACAAGCTTGTTTCGACACCATTCCATCAGAAAGTGTGACTAGGAAAGCTAAAAAAGCTACAAAGGTCAAGCTATCCAGTTAAAAGCCCAGTAGATCAGTATTAATGTGTTTTGTATTCTTTGTGTAAATGCATTGTTAAATTAGAATTACTTTTATCCATACTGATACTACATGCTTTCACTGGTTACAATTGGTAGGTGTTGAATGTCTTGCAGAACAATTTTCTACAAGTATATGACCAAGTTTAAAATGTTTTTTTTTTTTTTCCAATTGTAAAGTAATGTTTTTTTTTTTCTTGGGGGGGTGGGACGATGGCTGTATAATTTTTAGATATAAAATTGTTGCAATCATTTGTAATGTGACGTCAATATTGGTTACTATAATTTCTGATACAGAAAAATAAAGATGATACTTCCTACTTTTTTCTAATACAAAGTTATTAAGCAAATAATGTAATCCGCGCACTCCGTTCGCATTGGATCATTGATATGGGATCACTAAAGGTTGGCACCTCTGTAATAGTCCTACTGTGTGTAATTTAGAGTGGAAAGATTTGGCAACGTTGCCGTTGCGAAGTCGCCTGGATGAGTAGAACAGATTTGTTTACGATGACATCACAACCACATGACTGTCAGTGCTTCACGCCAGGTAGAAGTGTAACAAACTCGATGCGAGTTGTCAACAAATCCTATAGCTTGGTTCATGAAACATGCTTACAAAATATTTTCACTGTGAATATTTGTGTAATGGTGCAAAGTGAGAGAGAGAGAGAGAGAGAGAGAGACTCTGCCCTTAGGGCAGAGTCAATCCCGCCAGCAAAAATAGGGGAAAAAAGGAGCGATCTCACCTCTTCAGATGTTGGTTTAAGTCCTACAATACATTCCTCAAAAAGGGCGTAGAAGAACAAATTAATCCATCAACGTGTAGCATTCAATTTATTCCGGACCATTAAAGATGCCGCCTTCCGCGTAGAATCATACATCATCCTCGCCGCCATATTGGATGGGTCAAAGCGGAGAATAAAGATGCCTCATTCATGTGCTGCGTTTAACTGTACCAACAGGTTTACCATCCAAACGAGATCACATGGGATTACCTTTCACAGGTGAGACTGGAAAAATACTTTTCATTGTATTTGGTCATTATAATGTAATTTTACGAACAGATTTTCCTGACTTTGTGGCCAATATGAAGTCTCGCGCATAAGTTTATGCGCATGCGTCCTTACTACTTCTATTGTTCTGGTGTCTCCGAAGGGACCGTCTTACAGCGCCCCTAGAGGTGTGGCATGTGTGTTGCATCATTTTCAGCAAGCGTTGCGTTGCCATTATGGACCTGATATTTTACTAATCGTTGCCCGTTTGGACGCGATATTTTTTTAAATAACATCTCGTTGCCGTTGTCGTGTGGATGTAGCCTTACTCTCGGCATAAATACACTTGTTCTGTGAAGGTCTCAGTGGTTTTAGAGAACACTGAAGAACAAACAGCATCATGAAGACCAAAGAACTCACCAGACAGGTCAGGGATAAAGTTCTGGAGAAGTTTAAAACAGGGTTAGGTTATAAAAAAAATCCCAAGCTCTGAACATCTCAAGAAGCACTGTTCAATCCATCATTCAAAAATGGAAAAAGTAGGGCACAACTGCAAACCTACCAAGACATGGCCGTCCACCTAAACTGACAGAGCGAGCAAGGAGAGCACTGGTCAGAGAAGCAGCCAAGAGGCCCATGATCACTTTGGAGGAGCTGCAGAAATCCACAGCTCAGGTGGGAGAATCTGTGCACAGGACAACTATAAGTCGTACACTCCACAAATCTGGCCTTTTTTGGAAGAGTGGCAAGAAAGCCATTGTTGAAAGACCGGCATAAGAAGTCCCGTTTGCGGTTTGCCAGAAGCCAAGTAGGGGACACAGCAAACATGTGGAAGAAGGTGCTTTGGTCAGATGAGACCAAAGTTGAACTTTTTGGCCTAAATGCAAAGCGCTGTGTGGCAGAAAACTAACACTGCTCATCACCCTGCACACACTGTCCCCACTGTGAAACATGGTGGTGGCAGCATCATGCTATGGGGATGCTTTTCTTCAGCAGGGACAGGGAAGCTGGTCAGAGTTGATGGGAAGATGGATGGAGCTAAATACAGGGCAAAAGACTTGAGACTGGGAAGGAGATTCACCTTCCAGCAAGACAATGACCCTAAACATACAGCCAGAGCTACAACGGAATGGTTTAGATCAAAGAATATTCATGTGTTAGAATGGCCCAGTCAAAGTCCAGACCTAAATCCCATTGAGCATCTGTGGCAAGACTTGAAAATTGCTGTTCACAGACGCTCTCCATCCAATCTGGCTGAGCTTGAGCTATTTTTCAAAGAAGAATGGGCAAAAACTTCATTGTCTGGATGTGCAAAGCTGGTAGAGACATACCACAAAAGACTTGTAGCTGTAATTGCAGCAAAAGGTGGCTCTACAAAGTATTGATGCAGGGGGGCTGAATACTAATGCACACCACACTTTTTTCAGATTTTTATTTGTTTAAAAATTTTGAAGACCGTTTATCATTTTTGTTTCACTTCACAATTATGTGCTACTGTGTTGGTCTATCACATTAAAATCTCAAACGTTTAAGTTCATGGTTGTAAAGTGGAAAAATGTGAAAGTTCAAGGGGTATGAATACTTTTTCAAGGCACTGTAGCTTAATTCCCAAGCTCTCCACATGTGCTGTTCCTCTGATGTGCTCGTTCCTAATCCTGTCCAACCTCCCATCGCAAACCTTAACATCCTCAACTCTGCCTCCTGTCTCTTCTGACTAATTTGTTGAAATGAAATAAAGGATGTACTTTTTTTATCCAGAGCGTGTTTCGCAGCACACACGGAGCTCTGTGCTGATCAACCTGGAGTAATGTTTAAATTATAAAGAGAAGTGTTTGTGTAAAGGGTAAAATATGGAACTTCGTTCGATGCCCTTCAGTGCAGAATAAAATGCATCAGGAAGGAAAATTTAGAATAATGAAAGCTCAAACACTAAAACCAGAATCTGTACTTTATGACGTGCTGTATGAAACTTAAAAAAAAAAAAAGATTTCTAGAAGCTGGACATAATCAGATTTAATGCTTTTAAGACCTATTTCATGACCTTCTGTCTTAAGACTTCGATTGTCATGTTGTACTTTGGAGGAAAATCTGAACTGGTTTGTTTATTTATGCTCAGGAAGTGATTGGTGCATCCTCAGGGTACATGCTGCAGCCTGGGTGTGAGGGTTGAATACACACAGAATCCATCTCAGGGTGGTGGTATTTGTAGTGGTGGTGGTAACAGTAACGAACAGTGTTGGGAGTAACGCGTTACAAAAGTTATGAATTACTGTAATGCATTGCTTTTTGCAGTAACGCAGTAATGTAAGGCATTACAGAAAAAAAAATTGGTAACGTTTTACTCGGTACAAATGTCAGTAACGTACGTTACAATGCATTTTTAACCTGGAATGAAGTGGTGGGTTTTTTTTTCCTTCATACAAATTCGCCAAAATCACCGCGAGATCAGCAGAGGTGAAACGTCTGCGCAAAATGTTTCACTTCCTTTTCCTTTAGGCTAGTCAGACAGAAGAGAGAGATGAGTGAACCTGCAGCTGACCTAATGTCGGATGGCCCATTCTCCAGATGGGCACACGCCCATTACTTTAAGTTTGTGAAAAATAAGGATGTGAACATCGTAGTCAAATGCACTTTGTGTGCTAAACCTAAAGAACTGTCCACTTCCCAAAATAGCACCAGTAATTTAATTAAACATTTACAGAGATGCCATAGTAACATGAAGTTAGCAAGGAAGCAAGCGGAGGATGAGTGGCGCGATAAAATCACAAAGCAGCCGAAATTAACGTTCTCCCGCTCTGAGATGCTCCTTCAGCCTCAAGAGGTTAGGAGACTTGTGGCGGAGTATGTTGAAGATATGCTGACAGTTTGTTTACGTTTTTGTCCTGTATAACTGAGTTTTTGTGTCTTCTCTGGTCGGAAGTCAGACTAAAGTGATTGAGCTGTCTTTCCTTCGAGGGCTAATGGGCCTAAGCACTTGGATTTTATTTCTAATTCTGTTTTCCGAAATGTGACTGGGTAGCCTCATATAGCTAATAGTCATTGTCTAGCTGTGACCTTAAAAGGCTTGTGTTTTTTATGAAGCATAAACTATGCTTAATGCTGTAAACTTGAAAACAAAATAAAGGCATCTCATTATCTGTAGCCGCTTTATCCTGTTCTACAGGGTCGCAGGCAAGCTGGAGCCTATCCCAGCTGACTACGGGCGAAAGGCGGGGTACACCCTGGACAAGTCGCCAGGTCATCACAGGGCTGACACATAGACACAGACAACCATTCACACTCACATTCACACCTACGGTCAATTTAGAGTCACCAGTTAACCTAACCTGCATGTCTTTTGGACTGTGGGGGAAACCGGAGCACCCGGAGGAAACCCACACAGACAACATGCAAACTCCGCACAGAAAGGCCCTCGCCGGCCACGGGGCTCGAACCCGGACCTTCTTGCTGTGAGGAGACAGCGCTAACCACTACACCACCGTGCCGCCCCAATAAAGGCATAGAAATGTTAATTTTGTATCCTGTCATATCTTTAGACATTACAATACAGTTCAATTAATGTTAATATGAATCTGCCTAAAGTTACAGTATTTCTATCTCAATTTGCCAGACTTTGACCTTTTGTCTGTTCTTGCGATGATTTGTTCCTTGTATTGTGCCATGAGCATCACTGTGGCTATTATATTCTAGTGTTTTTAACCATAAGCCCAGCTCAGTCAGCTACCACATCACCTTCCACTGGATGTGTGATGAGCTAATTGAGCGTCTTGAGCTACATTTAGATTGCCAAATCCATACTTCCAGTTATTTTGGTGAGAGTAACTTAAAAGTAATGCAATAGTAGTGTAATGCCTTACATTTTAAATACAGTAATATTGTAATGTAACTAATTACTTTAAAATGACTAACAAGTAATAAATAATGCAAAACAGTTTTGAAGTAACTTGCCCAACACTGATAAAGAATGGGTTGGGATTTATTTATTTAAACCTAATTTTCCTGAAAATTGGAGTACAAGTGTCAAGTTTATTTGTATAGCGCTTTTAACAGTAGACATTGTCGCAAAGCAGCTTACAGAATTTGAATGACTTAAAACATGAGCTAACTTTATCCCTAATCTATCCCCAATGAGCAAGCCTGTGGTGACGGTGGCAAGGAAAAACTCCCTCAGACGACATGAAGAAACCTCGAGAGGAACCAGACTCAAAAGGGAACCCATCCTCATTTGGGTAATTTTATAACACTTTTAACATGAAGTTAGTTTCGTTGATGTTATAAACTCATTGATGGAAACTTGAGTGCAAAACTGTTCATGACAACTGCAGTCCTAAAGTTAACAAGTCAACTGTAGTCCTCAGCCATAGACTCTTTACTGTAAGTGTCCAGAGCGTCTTCCAAGTGCGACTTTCAACTGTCCATATGGGGCCGTCCTCCACAGGAGTGATGCGATGGGACTCCAACCAGACAGAGGGCACCAGGATGGATCAGCAGGTCCGAGGAGCAGAAGAGGTTCAACATCTCGATCCCAGGATTTTTTTTTTTGGGGGGGGGGGGGGAAACCACAGGTTGTTAGGTATGCCCAATGTCACCTGAATAAGTAGGAATAGTATGCATATTGCACTGAGTACAAGCAGGGACTCCGGCAGCTAACTATGATCGCGTAACTAAAAGGGGAGAGCCAGAAGGTAACACGGGCATGAGGGAGCCCCGGGACATAAAGCAGCAGCCACTACACCGTCGACAAACCCGAGTGAGCAAACGAGTGGGGACTGACAGCATCCATACATCCCAGTTTACCAAAATGCACCATGTCTGAGGACCCTCCAGATCTACACCTTTACCTCATAAACACCATTAACACAAGGCTTGACTAAACAGATGTTTTCAGCTGAGACTGTGTCTGATTCCCGAACA
This sequence comes from Neoarius graeffei, assembly GCF_027579695.1. NCBI lineage: Eukaryota > Metazoa > Chordata > Actinopteri > Siluriformes > Ariidae > Neoarius > Neoarius graeffei. The sequence continues at coordinate 7,848,223 of NC_083575.1, read as the reverse complement.
TTTCCTTGGAAGGCTGTTCCATAACTGTGGGGCTTTGTAAGAAAAGTGTGTGCCATGTGTTGCATGTGAAATACTATTCCCCCCCCCCTTTTTTTAAATTTTATTTACTTGTGTCTGTTTGTTCATCTTCAGTTAGCACTTTATCCTGGTCAGGGCTCTGGTGGAGCTAGCCCTGGGGCATGAGATGTGCGGGCAGAATATTTTTCGTACTGGGAGCATGATGTTATGATGACGCAGTAAGATTTTGTGACTTGCTGTGAAACTTTTTTTGGGGGAAGATATTTCTAGAAGCTGGATGTAAGCAGATTTAATGCTTTTTAATACATGTTTCATGACCTACTATCTTAAGACTTCGATTGTTGTGTTGTACCTTTTGGGTGTCTGGAAAAAAATCTCAACTGGGTTTTTCATTTATTTATGTTCGGGAAGTGATTGGTGCATCCTCAGGATACACTCTGCACCCTGGGTGTGAGGGTGGAATACACACAGAATCCATCTCGGGGTATTCTTATTAGTGGTGGTAACAGTAATGGTGATGATACACGGGGCAACTTTTTGGGCAATGTTGCCGAGCAATGTTGCTGGCAACGGGGCAACTAGGTGTGAGACAGGGCAACTTTTCAGGGCAACTAACAATGGGCAACAACAGTTAGCAACGGCAGTTTACAGTTAGCTAAAAAAAATCGATGTCTTAATTTTTGCTGTGACTATTTAATCAAGCTGTCTGTTTTTTAGAGCTTTGGTGAGGTAAATTCCTTCATTTCTGTAGGTGTTGGAAATGCTTACTCGGCATTTAGACAGTCACCTGTGGGCAAAGGTTCGCGTTAGATTAGTCATGCTGTACCTTTTCAAAGGAAGTCGAATTGGAGGATTCCACTGATTTCAGTCACTTGGTTGCCTTGAAACTGTTGCAGGGTTGCTGTGGGTTTTTATTAAAAAAAATGCTGAGCTGCCTGCAAGACCAGTCTAGCTCGTCCTGTAACCTCACAATCACTTTTTCACTGGGTCTCCCCCACAGGGAAGAATTGTTTTACAGTTGGATGGAAAATGCCACTTGTTAGAATGTACTGTGAGTAAAGCACTGGCTTCCCCTCTTACTCCAAATGTATTTCTCATCTTTGGTGTTTGAAATTTGCAAGTCTGATGTGGTGTGGAACAGTTAATGTCGAGTAAACGTTTGAATGTTTGTCATAACAATGCATACCACAGACGGGGTTTAAGACTTGTCATCAGCTGATGAAAGAAACTTGACAGCTGTGGTCCAAAATATTTTAAATCTGCAATATTTATTGCTTATTTTATTCTCTGTTTCTAATGTGGATCTCGTAGCTTGTGAGAAGCTAATGCAGCCATGTGTGCGCACACGTGGGGAACACGTTTTGGGTGAGGCAGACTTGCATGATTCAGTCATGTAGCTTTGGTCCAAGAGGAATGAATCAAGTGCAAGATGTGAATTTTTCACCGAGCTCTCCTTTGTGTCCTGTTTGACCAAATGGGTTTTGTGTGGTTTGAGGTCACTGTGGCCAAGCTGCCAATGAACCATTTGCACTTATTAACTTGAATCATGGTCTGTCTCATGTATGCATTTCAAGGAAAGTGAGTGGTGGTGACACAACCGGCAGCACTTCCAGTGATGTGACTTGTCCATGTCACAGAATTCAGATAAGTTTGATCATAAACCTGAGTTCCTTTTTTTTCCCCCCCTCATGACAGGATCAAGTCATGTGGTGACATCACAGGAGTATGTAATGGTCAGATCTGACCAATGTGCAAAATGACACTTGCATCAAATTTACATCTGAATGGAATGATCTGAATAATAATAAAGTACAAAGGCATAAAGCCACAGCATACCTCCACTGGGCTATCCGTAAGCATTATAACATCAAAGACGAGCCATGAACTGTAATGGAAAATGATGAAGCTACTATACTCTGGGATGTGTCAATCCAAACTGATTAAAGAAATGAAGGCCAACAGACCAGATATAGTAGTGAAGGAAAGGGTTTGTCTGCTCATTGATGTCTGTCCCCACTGAAAAGAACACTGCTCTAAAAACTACAGAAAAACTCCCAATACAAAGATCTAGAAATTGAGAGAATGTGGGGTATGACTACTATAACCATACTAGTGGTAATGGGTGCTCTCGGTCTGGTCAAAAAAGGGATTGGAAAATACACCAACAAAATCCCTGGTAACCAAGATACCAGGAATTCAGATAGCCTTCCTTGGTGCTGTAAATGTATTAAGGAGGACCTTATCAAGTGGAGCCAGTTCAAGGGATGGACTTCGCTCCATGAGCGAACAGAACGTTAAAGGAAAAACTCAAATAAGGGCCTTGATCATAAGGGTCCTTTTGTCAGAAATGCCCCTTGCTGCAAACTTGCTGTTAGATTTAAAGCCATGATTCAAGTTCGTTTTATAGCTGCAGAACATGATTTAGGATTGTTAGATTTAAACAGTCTTTCCAGTGCTGAAATTGAAATGATTGAATGTTAGATTTAAAGCTGCATTAAGTGATTTTTAAGTTAGTTTTGTAGTTTTACAATGCAGAACGTGATTTAGGATTGTTAAGACTTTATGAATTTAATATTTTAGCTTCTTAGATCTTATTCCTGTATAATTTCCTGTAAAGTTACTGTGTGACCTTCCTCCAGTGAAGAGACACGCTACTTTGCTAGACTAGACATAAACATGTCTTTGTTTAAAATTGTAAATGCTGAGTTGTTAAAAAAAATCCGTTGATATGAAATATATATATACAGGATTGCTTATGATTGATTGATCCAAGGTTTCACTCATATTGATGGAATTAAGATGTGATTTGCTGACTTGGCACAAGATATTAACACATTCACATACGCGCACACACACGACAGACAAACACAGCTGCCTTTTAGAGAGATAAACAGACATTTGTTATGATTATAATTTGTTATAAAAGGTTTTTTTTTTTTTGAATGCTGTATCTTTGGTGAAAAAAGCTGTGAATAAACGGCCAATCTCTGGTTTTCTGGTCTTTTTTTTTGCGGTGTTTTTTCGCCCCAGAATTCTGCAGGTGGCACGAGGGCATTGGTCTCGAAGTTGACCGTTCCAGCTGGGGGAACCTTTACACTTGCTTATTGTGTGCTTGGACTAATTAAGTCTGATTTTATCATATATAAATGGTAACTTCAAGGCTTGAGGATGTAATGGGAATAAATAGATTTAAAAAACACCTCTTGCTTTCCCTAATTTAATGAGTCGCTCTGGACGGAGTAGAATTTTCCCTCTAAATATGGTGTTTTAACAAATTTACTGTGAAAAATGTACTATTCTGCTATGTGTATGTACTGTATGTCAATATGAAATGACAAATTTCAGTCATTTCTTACACTGAAGTCTTCTGACCTTTCCCTTGTGTTCAAGATGGTAGTAAAATACAGATTTAAAATGATAAAATTCTATAATTTATTTAAAGTGCTGCATCATGCTGAAGTAGAAAGTCCAGTTCTACAGGAAAGTCCAGCAAATGCAGCAACATGGGGAAAGTCCTTCCTTTTTGTAAGGCATGTGATCAACCACAAGGCTGCCAGTGAGTCATTAAAATCAAATGATCAATGTGGTGAGTGAAATAGTTAGCAATTTAATATTTGGACTAAATTTTTTTTTTTTTTTTTCTAATTTCAGGTGTTTCTCTGGCAGATGGTACGAATGAAAATTTGTTCTCAGGATGTAATGTGTTGACGGTCAAGGCCATTATTTATTCATTGCCTTTTTATTTATGCTTTCAAAGAGGTCTGTGTTCATTCCATTGCCAAAGAACCAGCTTTGGAATGCCAACTATCCAGAAATAACTGAACACTAAGTACCTTCCAACCATAACTGAACACTAAGTACCTTCCAACCATGCACTCCAACATGTTTTTAATTCATAACCTGGATATTATGCTTCGTTATCAGTCAGTAAATAAGTTACTTTGATGGAGGATCAGTAGCTGATTGAGCAGTAAAATGAAGTTCAAGTTGAGCTCTGATTTTATGATATGGAGGTGAACACCAAGGAGTGACAGAAACCGAACATTTCATTGGACTATGGTGTGTGCAGTGAACATGAATTTAAAGTCGAATGGACCTGGCAAGTCTGTGGCTTTTTTTTTTTTTTCCCCTTCCCCATTTTTCCTTCGTGATTTTACAGTCTTGCCTTTCAGAAAACTTGGGTTGATTTGCTTGACTTGTGCCTCAAACAGCAGTTTCCCCAAATGTTGCTCTACAGGCACTTTTCAGAGTGTTGTCCTGCTGTTGAGTAGGGTGTGGTTTATCATTTAGCTGGAGTTAATGAATCTGTTCTGCTGCTAGCCACGCTTACTATGGCTTGTATATGTGGTACTATCGCCACCATGTTTCACACATCAGGAATCTTGTGTGATTTTAACCATCAGGTTAATCCTTAACTTCGGTCAATGCGACTTGTTCCAATAACTGTACAAAAGTCTTAAGTGAACTTTTCTTGCTTGGCATAGATCTGTTCTGGTTTCTGTAAGTTCAAGCTTTGACAGGATCTTGACTTGGTACATTTTCTCAGGGTGTGTGTGTGGGGGCGGGGACTGAAAAAAAACAAAACACCAAACTGAAGTGTCCCGATTAGTTTAAATCAACTTGCATTTCTCAAAACCAGTGCTAGTCATCTTGAATGACTTTTCGGTTTGGAATCTTTGATGCAACAGATACAGATAGCAGCTTCCCTTTGATCTGTAGTTTTGGTTATTTGGTCCTTATTGAAATTATTGGATAATTAACATTTGTTTTTGCACTTGTCGTGGAGATTTTGCATGTGCTCACTGGGGGAAGTGGAGGTGACCCCCCCCCCCCCCCCCCCCCCCCCCCCAAAGTTTAGCTGGAAAAATTGAATAATTTGGCGTCTGTTTAGTTAAGCTTTTTGTTAATGGTGTTTTGAGGTAAAGGTGTAAATTTGGAGGGTCCTCAGACATGGTGTTTTGGTAAATTGGGGTGTATGGATGCTGTCAGTCCCCACTTGCTTGCTCATTTAAGTTTGTTGACGGTGTAGTGGCTGCTGCTTTATGTCCTGGGGCTCCCTCATGACTGTGTTTACCTTCTGGCTCTCCCCTTTTAGTTATGCTGTCATAGTTCGTTGCTGGAGTCCCTGCTTGTACTCAGTGCAATATGTATAGTGTTCCTACTTATTCAGGTGATATTCGGCATACCTAACAACCTTTTTTTTCCCCCCTCTCTTCTTCTTCTCCTCCTCCCCCCCTAAGAAAATCTGTCCCTCTGAGTTACATGTCGGTCCTGGGATCAAGATGTGGACCTCTTCTGCTCCTCGGACTTGCCTGATCCATCCTGGTGCCCTGTGTCTGGTTGGAGTCTCATGGCATCGCTCCTGTGGAGGGCAGCCCCATGTGGACAGTTGGGGGGTTGTACCTGCAGGACGCGCTGGACTCTTGCAGTGATGCTTTTGTGGCTGGGGACTGCAGTTGACTTGCTGACTTTGGGACTATGATTGTCGTGAATGGTTTTGCGCTTGGGCTTCTGTCGGTGGGGGGTTTATAGCATCAACGAAGCTGACTTTGTTAGGACTGTTAATGTTAGTCATGTTGTCTGTTGTTGCCTGGATGGGGATGGGTTCCCTTTGGAGTCTGGTTCCTCTCAAGGTTTCTTCCTCATGTTGTCTAAGGGAGCTTTTCCTTGCCACCGTCGCCACAGGCGTGCTCGTTGGGGATAGATTAGGGATAAAATTAGCTCATGTTTTAAGTCGTTCAAATTCTGTAAAGCTGCTTTGTGACAATGTTTATTGTTAAGCATCTATACAAATAAGCTTGACTTGGCATCAATTCTTTGCCTGTTCCGTTTTTGCCCCTTTTAAAGTGGTGTCCTCCATGTGAAGGTGCTGCTTTTTTTTTTGTATTCCCCTGGAGAGAACCTGTCCTTGGGCTGTATCTTGAATGTGAAACCACTCTTGAGGACTTGCTGAGGTGGTCGTCTTTTTTGTGGTAAGCTTGGACAAATTTAGTCCTACATCTTATTGTTGACTTTGTTCATCAGTTTCCTTCATGTATGAAGGTGAGATCTCATTGTTTCTGGTCTTCTGTGGTTGGTGCCAAGGCTTCTCTCTTGGAGAGGCCTGATTTTTCTCCCTGTTTCTCTGGAGATCTCTATACTAACTTCCTGGAAAGGGTTTGTCTCAACCTGAAAGAAAATGCATGAATAAAATCAAGACCATGGAAGGTTTTGATTCTTTGGGTTACTTGGTGGCCATACAACAGAAACTACCCATGATGCCTGACAGAGCAGTTTTTCTTTTAGCCCACTCCTGGAGAGCCAATGTTTTTGCTCAAGTCCCAGTACACCTCTAGTCGTCTTGGATGTTTTGTGAAAGCTCTGCCCATGATATCTTAAGGCTTGAGACACTTTGTCTGGTATGTTTGTATGAAACAAGCTCCAATGTTGAGTCCTGCCCTGAATTTTCCCATTGAAGGAGTTCCTCTCGGGTTCTTTCAGGGTTTGTTGAATTTAAAGGTTCTTCGTTTCCTTAAATGCTTCGCTTGGAACACTTTGATGGTCCTTCCAGATGGACAACCAAAAAAATCGAGTTGTGCTGCTGACCTTGATGCTCCTTCCTGCACCAATGTGAATGACACCTCACCACAATCAGTACGTGGAACAATTTGTCGATTGCGTTAGCCAGCAAGATGACGACTGCAGACATTCCCACTGCTGCTGTGGCTTTGTGGAGTAAGGCAGAGCAAGGATACTCTCTGATTATTAGGATCACTTCTGGGAGAGGCTGCCATGGAGACCTTATGAACATGCCCTCCTGCAATTCTTCAGGGAGCAACATGTACAGACTGGTGTCCTTTCCCCACCCCCACCAATGGGTGGGTCTTTCCTTCTGACTGAGGTCATGGAGATGCCTTCCATCTGCTCAACTCGATATGGAAGTAACGTTCACGTGACTTTTGATTTATCCAGAAAACGGCATTGTTGCAGACAGAACAGGTTAGCCAACTTTCCGGATATTTTTGGATGTACAAAAACCATCATGCATGACTTTTTTTTTAATGACTCATACCATCTTGGCATTCTGCCTTATCCTGTTTCATTCTTGCTCTCTTTATAAATTGTACGTTTTAACAAAACATGGCTTCTACATGCCACTTCACTTCAAAGAACATGATTAACCGAAAATAAATGTAATACATAGATAATGCAAGCAACCGGAGACTAAAGCTAAATTTCAGAGGCATTATTTGGATCCCTTTTTATCTCTCTGGTAATCTTTCACAAGAAAGAATACAAGGAAATGGCAAAAAAAATTGGGTCTGTTCGAGGCTCATGTTTATTAGCATGAAAAATGACCGCAGGTGTGAACGAACCTCACACCTCATGTCACCTTGCACATTCTTGGACTTCAGTGACTCCCCAGGCCATGACACAGAGATGCAGCCTCGAGAGGTTTGTTGGCTGGAAACCTAATCAGACATGATTGGGGGGGGGTTGAGAAAGCAACTTCATTAAACACAGCACTGTCAGATGCCAAAGTCATAACGACTTCAGAACCAGTTCACTTAAATGTCTGTTGGTGCCAGGACAGAGACCTGAATACAGGACCTGATGTTCAATCTATTATGATGGCGAAAAACAGCACTGAATTTCTTCCTGTGATTTTAAGGTCATGTTTGAGAACTTGGAGATGTTCTCAGATCCTCGTTCCTGCAGAGGATCAAGCTCCTGAATGTTTCTGGGTTTGTGCAGATGGGCATCCTCGTGAATCCAGACCACAGGCTTTCAGCAGAGGTCAAATCCTTAAACTGGGATGGTCATCACAAGGGTTTGATAGTTTCTCTGCTTCTTTAGAAGGGTTTTCTGCATGATCTTCAGAAACTGTCCATCATTCGCAAAGTGTTAACCTTCTAGCAGAGGCAACCTGTGTGTGGGGTGGAGAGGGGGGTTGACTTTGGAAATGTTTGGCTCCATTATCTTATTGAAAGTACTCCTGTATAGAGAAGTTATCACCTTCTGGTGAAATGTGTTGGTTTTAGATGCATGTGCTGAAAGATCCATTGATTTGCCAGGTCTTGACCATCTGGCAGAGGCAACCAGGCTTTGGACTGAGATGATGTTTGCAAAGTATTAATTTTTGATTGATCAATCATATCTGGGTTTGAGTTTGGCTCATTTCTCTTGTTGAAAAACTTTTCTCTCTTGCTTGTGCTCTCATGCTAATTCTTAACTGAGCAGAGCTCACCAGGTTTTGATCCAAAATGGTCATCACAAAACGTGTTTTGTACAACAGGTCATAGAATAAAATGGATATGGTGACCTTGTGAAATTTAATGCCATTTAATCATCCAAAGGTACCTGGACCACCAGCTGGAGAACTGTTCCAAAGCTTCAATTATTATACAGCACAATATTTTAGTGGATTGGTGGAATCTCTTCCCACCCCACCCCAATGGAGTTCTCTGGGCTCTTATGATGGTCCTGATTTTCTTTTAATAGTGTATTTTTTGCATGTGTATTTTCATATTGTTAGCGGACTTGTACAGCAATATTCATTGAGGTCATGTTTGGTAAAAATGCTTTTTCAGAGTGATTTGATGTACAGTGCTCAGCATAAATGAGTACACCCCCTTTGAAAAGTAACATACATTTTAAACAATATCTCAATGAACACAGTTTCTAAGATGTTGAAAAGACAAAGTTTAATATAACATCTGCAGCTTATAACGTGAAAGTAAGGTTAATAATATAACTTGGATTACACATTTTTCAGTTTTACTCAAATTAGGATGGTGCAAAAATGAGTACACCCCACAACAAAAACTACATCTAGTACTTTGTATGGCCTCCATGACTTTTTAATGACAGCACCAAGTCTTCTAGGCATGGAATGAACAAGTTGGTGACATTTTTACATCAATCTTTTTCCATTCTTCAACAATGACCTCTTTTAGTGGCTGGATGGAGCATAATGCTCAACTTGTGTCTTCAGAATTCCCCAAAGAAAATAATTTCTTTCCACCACAAAGGTGAAGGCTACAAGATCATCAGCAAAGCTTTACTTATCAGAATACTGTAGCAAAAGTGGTGCAGAGATTTAAGGAAGTTGGAACTGCAACCATCTCACAGAGACGTCCAGGTCGTCCACAGAAGTTAACACCTCGACAGGAGCGTCTTCTGATGAGAAGGGTTGAAGAAAATCGGCATGCAAGTTCACTGCAGTTATCTAAAGAAGTAGAAAGCCAAACTGGGGTGACTATTTCCTGTGATGCAATACGGTGTACACTGCAGAGGAATGGCATGCATGGATGCTGTCCACGAAATAAGTCTCTCCTAAAGCCCAGGCACAAAAAAGCCCACCTAGAGTTTGCCAGGGCCCATGCTGACAAAGATGAAGACTACTGGGACTCTATACTCTGGAGTGATGAGATCAAGATGTTTTTGGAACTGATGGCATTGCAAAGGTGAGGAATACAAAGAAAACTGCATGGTGCCTCCAGTGAAACATGGTGGTGGCAGTGTCCTTATGTGGGGCTGCATGAGTGCTGCTGGTGTCGGGGAGCTGCATTTCATTGATGGCATCATGAATTCAGGGATGTGTTGCTCTATACTGAAAGAGAAAATGCTACCATCACTCCGTGCACTTTTCCAACATGACGATCCTAAACACACATCTAAGGCCACTGTTGGATTTCTGAAGAAGAACAGGGTGAAAGTGATTCAGTGGCCGAGTATGTCTCCTGATCTGAACTCAATCGAACATCTATGGGGAATTCTGAAGAGACAAGTTGAGCATCACTCTCCATCCAGCATCCAGTCACTAAAAGAGGTCGTTGTTGAAGAATGGAAAAAGATTGATGTTGCAAAATGCCGCCAACTTGTTCATTCCATGCCTAGAGGACTTGGTGCTGTCATTAAAAATCATGGAGGTCATACAAAGTACTAGATGTAGTAGTTTTTGTTGCGGGGTGTACTCATTTTTGCACCACCCTAATTTGAGTAAAACTGAAAAATATGTAATGTTATTAACCTTTTCACGTTATAAGTTAAACAGATGTTATGTTAAACGTTTGTCTCTTCAACATTTTGGAAATTGTGTTCATTGAGTTTTAAAATGCTACTTTTCAAAGGGGGTGTACTCATTTACGCTGAGCACTGTAACGTTGGCTCCCAAGGCAGCCACCAGGGGCCTCTCTTGTATCATTTTACTTGTGAGAAATAACTTGTCTTCAGTGGTCTTGTTGAATCATGTGGCAGGGTTCCTGGGAGCAGTTTTGCTTTGGGCCTTGACCTTTCAAAACTTTGTTCAGTTATATCACTTTTTTTGTTTAAAAAAAAAAAAAAAAAAGCCCTTCCTTTTGAATAGCTTTGATCCAATGTCTTGATTTGGAAATGTGAACTGTCAAACAATGAATTATTTGAAAAGCAAAAAAAATTGTTCGCAATTGGTCAGTTCAAGCTCAGTTTGTCATGCAAATGCTCATGCATGCTGTAAAATGAATACAACATTCTACACAAATTATAAGTGACTCTTTATATATTGAAAGTTATTGACTTGTTGTAATTTGATTTGTTTTCAGCATGACTGCAGAGGTCCCAACCTTTCCCCCAAGAGCTCAGGATGGTTGGAGGATGCTGGATGGTTCCTCTTCGCGGACAGACTTCAGGCCAGAGTTCCTGCCAAATCCAAGCCATGCAGCTTCTCCAGGCAGGACAGGGCATCATACCGTAACTTCATGCGTTCGGATCCTGTCAAGCTGTGCTTCTGGCTCCAGTGCTGGTTTTTTTTTTATGTGCAGTACTCTATCAGCTTGATCTCAAAACAAACAACTTTGAGCTCCTCTTCCAGGGCTGGAAAGGGAAACCCCAGTTGGCAGATGTTTGCTTCAAGCGTGAAGGTGTTCCGGTTTCTTGGCACACCTTGCTCCCGTCTCAAGGACTGGGTTCCTCTCATTAGGTCAGAGATGGACATTGGGAACTTGAGGTGCAGTGGCCACAGGATCCTTGAAGGCACCCCTTTTATTGGCCTCCCGTCACTTCTCTCACTTCCCATAAATCTTGACTTCTGCCTGAACTCTGATCATGCTGTTGAAGGGTTTTCTTGCAACTTTTACACTGGCTTGTGTTTAACATGAAACGAACAAACTTCTTCTCAAACTCTCAAGACACTTCACTTTAGCACCAAGGACCTGGGTTTTGTAGGCTGAAGACATCCTTGCTCATCCTAGCAGTTGTTCTGGACCAGTCACATCTACCTCACTGTAGGAACTGAAAAGACACTGACCATCTTGTGCAGGTGTGCACTGGGGGTTAGCGAATCACACACTTGGTGTATTTGCCCTCTTGCCTGACTTCAACAGGTTGACCCAGGCTTGGAATCCGAGCATTCCTTGTGAAATCTTGTACTAAGTTTTGATTTATTTGTGTCTCATGAAATTTTTGAATTGTGATGCTTGAAGTCTTGTACAGTTAATTTGCATGGAACTTGCACTGCTTCAACCTCAGGACTGTAACTCTTGTACAGGGTCTCTCCACTGTGGAATTTTGACATTTCAGGTTCTTAACATGTCAGTGTTATGGTTCAAGTTTTGGAGGAAAGATATATTATGGAGGACTAGTTAAGTGTAATCGAGGTGACCCCTCGATAGCCTTCCTTGGCTATCAAAGTTAGGACTAGGGTTGGAATCTATATGAATTCAGGGGCTGATTAACACAGCTGAGAAGGGTCATCTGTTTCTTTTTCAGTAATGCATTTAAGTCCAGTCAGTTTTCCAAGCAGGAGTGTGATCTGTTATCATTTAAGGCTCTTGTACTTTGTTAAATGATTACTCTTGCTCTCATTTGTGTAATAGTGTAAAAACACTGAAATATGTCATTGTATTTTTTTTTTTGTGCTTTTAAAAGACAGTTACTGGTGGCGTGTTCTGTGCTTCTTTAGTGGTCTTGTATGGATTCTTTAAGGACCAAGAAACAAACACCTGTTAAACTCCTTTCTATAAATTAGGCATTTTTGTGAAAAAGATGTAACTATTCTTTACCTAAAAAAAAAAAAAAGTCTGCCCTGTTTCACCTACTTTCCCAGCTGAACATCTGTGTGTCTGCTCCAGACTGTTGTCATCTTAGATCAGTTCCTCGAGACTCCTGTTTCGGCTTGTTCGACCAACACGCCATACTATCTTTCCAGTGCTTGAGGACTTCTATGTTCTAATGCTCCTCATGGTTAACCTCCAGCCTCACGTGTTTCAAGGCAGTCTGCACAAGGGCCAGACACAAGCTTTTTAGAAAAAAAATTTTGTTACCTGCACATTTCAAGCAGGGTGGCACGGTGGTGTAGTGGTTAGCGCTGTCGTCTCACAGCAAGAGGGTCCTGGGTTCGAGCCCTGTGACCGGTGGGGGCCTTTCTGTGCGGAGTTTGCATGTTCTCTCCGTGTCCGCGTGGGTTTCCTCCGGGTGCTCCGGTTTCCCCCACAGTCCAAAGACATGCAGGTTAGGTTAACTGGTGACTCTAAATTGACCGTAGGTGTGAATGTGAGTGTGAATGGTTGTCTATGTGTCAGCCCTGTGATGACCTGGCGACTTGTCTAGGGTGTACCCTGCCTTTCGCCCGTAGTCAGCTGGGATAGACTCCAGCTTGCGTGCGACCTTGTAGAAGGATAAAGCGGCTAGAGATGATATGAGACACTTCAAGCACAGTGAAATTAATCCTTTTTGTATTTAACTCATCTACAGTACAAGAATGTGAATACACATGCACAGACCAGTGGCCACCCCTACCAGAGCACCTGAGGAGCAGTCAGGGGTCAGGTACCTTGCTCAAGGGCACCTCAGCTTAAGGCCACCCCATGTCAACCTAACCATGTCTTTGGATTGTGGGGGAAACCGGAGGAAACCCATGCAGACATGGGGAGAACATGCAAACTCCACACAGAAAGGCCCTGGCCACCCCCTGGGTTCAAACCTGGGACCTTCTTGCTGTGAGGTGACCGTGCTAACCACAGTAGTCGAGCTGTTGCCAACTTTTTTAATTTTAAAAAGTTTTTTCAGCCTAAACTGCTGCACATTTAACAAATTCCTTTTTAATACACTAGCGGTTTTAAATATGGGCTGATTCTTCCCCTGAAGCTAAGTCATAACTGGAAGTGTTTCCTTTTCAATAGAACACTTTGCCAGCGTTTGTGTTTGAATTGAGGGTGTGGACATTTCTCTCCAACAATTAAGTGCCTGTTATAGCTTGCAGTTGGGGCCCTCATGGAGGACTAAACCTCACAATGCGGAATTAATGCTGGGCTCCAGTTTGGACTGTTAAATTATTTAAGGTTTGGCTGGTGAAAGGAATGAAAGAGCTGCGTAGGCTCTCCTGTGCCTCTGAGGATGGTCCTGTCAAAGCCATATGTACACAAATTAAACAGGAAATGCAATGTTGTTGCACATAGAAACTAATGGGAAAAATCTGCTAAAGTGCTTTTGTTGATTTGTTAGAAAGCCTATATAATTATCCAAAAACACCAGTAGGTGAGCTTGTACAATGCTATGATGTTAAATCCTCTTCTAACTCTTCACTTTCAAGTGACTCTCTTAGTGAAGATTATGTCTCATTATACAACAGGTCATGGCAAGTGTTTTCTTTTGCAAATAAAAAATATTTCATACTGATCTCTCTCTAATTTGTGTTGTTTGGTATATATCAGCCACTGCTCAAGTCTCGGCCTATTAAAATGATCAGCTTCAAGAACATACTGGGTTTTTTTTATACGTTTTGTGTTGGACCATCAGAGCTGCTGCGATGGAAAACTTATCACTGCTTTCTGGCCAGTCAGAATCAAATATTTAGTGCACTGTATAAACCCTACCAGTGTACGCCAGGGTTCCAGGCAGTGTTCTGAGAGTAAATGTCTGGAAAGCAACACGATTGTGGGACTAATGTAGCCTCAAATGCTCCTCATCAGATTGAGTCTTTGGGTTCAAGTCTCAGGAGGCTGTTTAACAGGATAGTGAGGCATCCGGGACTGTTCAAAACTGCTCAAACTCTCGTTTCCTGTTTTCTAAGATGCCTTCTAGCTTTCCCCAGTTGAAAGGAACAGAGATGTATTCTTGATGATGCAAGTTACGTGTAAATCCGTGCAGCAACTTCATCAAGCGATGAAAAAGGACAGCAGACTGAAGCTCGCAGAGAAGTAATTTTGTATACAATATAAATTTTGGGCTTTGGCTTGTTGAAAAGTTACTAAGAACTGAACACTGTACTGTAACCATATACATTTGATATGATTTGTGAAGTATCTGTTAGGGGTAGCACAGTGGTGTAGTGGTTAGCACTATTACCTCACAGTAAGAAGGTCCTGGGTTTGAGCCCAGTGGCCGACGGGGGCTTGTCTGTGTGGGTTTCCTCCAGTTTTCCTCACAGTCCAAAGACATGCAGGTTAGGTTAACTGGTGGCTCTAAATTGACCGTAGGTGTGAATGGTTGGTTGTCTCTATGTGTCAGCCCTGTGATGATCTGGCGACTTGTCCAGGGTGTAGCCTGCCTCTTACCCATAGCCAGCTGAGATAGGCTCCAGCTTGCCCATGACCCTGCACTGGATAATGGATGGTATCCGTTAGCCCAGCCTTTCTCAACCAGGGTGCCGCAACACCCTGAGGTGCCGTCTGGCTTCGTTAGGGGTGCCGTCAAAAAATTATATATTCTAACATTGAAATAAATAAAATGAATTAAAATTCCAAAAGACGATAGTTACACTAATGCAGATCATCGCCGCCTCATGCATCATCAAAATTTGTCTCACAGCCCCTTTTCCCATGTCACAACGTCACTGCCGGGTTCAGCGTATGGTCAGCGTGACTGCGTATATTTTATATGGGGGTGCCTTGAGAATTTGCATACTTCTGAAGGGTGCCGTGACTGAAAAAAGGTTGAGAAATGCTGCATTAGCCAACTAGCTAAATTTGGTATAGTTACACGGCTCGAAATTCGCAGTGGTCCGGTCACCCGAGGCGACTTAATTTGTCATTTGGCGGGTAATTCCTGTCACTAGCCAGCCCGGCTGGCGAGTTGAAAATAAAAAAATATATATGAAGCGAAGATTCAGACACACTGTCAACTAAAGCCGCCACATATTAAGCGTGGGCCGTGTCTGTGTTAATCGATGTGTTTGTCGGCAGGATGGAAAATACTGAAGAATTCCGAATCATATCGTGTACGAGTCAGGCTGTCGGTTTTTTCAGGCTGTCGGATAATCTGGCCACATTATCGGCCATTTAAACACGTTTTTGTTGTTGTTTACATCTGCATCTGCCAAAGCTACGTTGCGATGTAGAATTTTCTGAAAGGTGTACAGAAACCGCCAGAGACGGGGACAAAGCGACCTCGGTCTGAAGAGGAGAAAATGGCCGCCGATAAAGTGTACGAGAAGGACAAAGGACTTGTAAGCAAATGTGGGAGCAGGGTAGGCCTGGGCTGCAATATGATTTTTATGGAATAATTAATTTTTTTTCAAGTTGATTCCTTGTCAATATGAAGCTCCTAATGCTTTCTCTCTCATAAATGGTTAAATACAGAAAGTATGTTGGACATATTTTGGGTGCTATAGTCATGATAGTAAGTATATTTGTTTTCAATACTCGTACACCAAGTTGCCAAGTTTCCCAATATATTATTTGTTGATATTATATTATGGCGCTCTGTGTTGTTCTCATTTATGTATTTAACAACAGTATCAAAATACTCGGGTCTTGAAATAAATGCACATTAGTCATGAACAATGGTAACTACTCTCTTTTGTGTTATTTTTGACAGAAGTAAAATTCATACATGAACAAATTTTGGCGAGTTACTTTGGAAGGGAACTAGTCCGGCTGGCTGGTGAAAAAATGTATGAATTTCTAGGCCTGAGTTACATAACTGTAAATCCTGACCGAAAAGGTTGTTCCAAATGAACTTCCAAAGAAGATACCTTCAATCTAAAGTCCTGCTTGAGAAGACGCCTGTCTGCTGTAGCAGTGAGGAAAAACAAATGCAGCTTTTGTGTCTTCAACATGTTTGATAGTTACTAGCATTCATCCCTCCCTCTTTTGTTTTTTTAAACCTTTGAAGGTTGTATTCAAGAATGGACTCTCTCAGGTTAGTGACTATCCAAGCCACACCAACACATTTTCCTTTTTATCAGTCACCCTATGTTTGGATTTGCTACCAAGGTGTGTATTTTTATGCTTCTTGTACCATTGTGAAACCAGTACCCATTTTTGTTCACATGACCATTTGTATCTCACACACACCTGAATGAAGGATTATATATATTTAGGCTGTACATTTGTGAATAACTTTCAAGCACATGAGTGGTACCCTTTATTTATTCATTATTAGACACAAGTGTATAGAAGAAACCATACAACACATCCAGACCCGAGATCATGTGAAATACCACACAGATAGTTGGCCTCTCTGAAGCTTGAACCAGCAACATTGAACTTATAGGATAATGCTGTTACACACTGCACCACAACATTGCTGTAAAGCAAAGAATTTCATTATATTTTTAGTGGTTCTGTCGTTACATGTAATGTAGAAGGTCAATCCTCTAATATAAGCTGTTTTGTTATGAGATCTGGATAGCTCAATGGGCAAGCTAGTAGCTCCCACAGTGTAAGAAAGTCCAGGTTCAAGACTGGGGTTTGTACCTTATTTTAGTGGATAGTCCATGTTTTTGGGGCAATGTGATGTAAAGTAAAAGATAAAAATCTGGGGAAAAGCACCTTTGTTTGAAGGCACCAATGGCTCAGATGTCTAAGGGTGAGTCCCTCTGCAGTGAATACTGCACAGGATTGAGGCAGCCTGTAGGCGAGCTGAAAGTGCTGGAACCAGGTGGGGCACTAAATCTGGCAGAAAGAAGGAAAGAGAGAGAAAAGCCAGTCTGTCCCACCTGGGGCTTCTGGAGAGGTGAAAACAGGGGTTATGCTCCTGTGGACCATAACCAGCTAACATTTTGCACATATATATGTGCACGTGTATATATATATATATACATGTGCGCGTATATATATACGCGCGCATATATATACACGCGCATATATATATATATACACACGTGCGCGTATATATACGCGCACATATATATATACGCGCGCGCGTATATATATATATATGTGCGCATATATATATACGCGCACATGCGCATATATATATATGTGCGCGTATATATATATACACACATATACATGTGCGCGTATATATATATGCGCACATATATATATATACGCGCGCATATATATATACACGTGCGCATATATATACACACGTGCGCGTATATATACGCGCACATATATATATATACACATGCGCGTATATATATATATGCGCGTATATATATGCACATATATATATACGCGCACGTGCGTGCATATATATGCACACGTGTGCTTGTGTATATATATACACACACACGTGTGCGTATATATACATACCGTGTATGTATATATATATACACACACACACACATGTATACATATGTATTACGCACATATATATATACATCTACTTTTTGCATGCATACTGTATTCACAAAGTAAATTTTTTTTATTGAAACATTGGTAGTTTCTGTTATTGCTACTTCCAGATGAGTGTATATTCATACATAATACACATATTCCTCTAATTTATACTACAAGCACCACTAAATGCTAGATATAGAATCATCTCGTTGCTATAATTATGTTACTAAAATTTTAACAGTACTTTACAGTTCTGAATTTATCATGTAGATTTAAAAGAAATCAGTTGTTTTGTATACTTTAACTGAGATTCAAAGCCAGCATCTCAGCATGCCTCATATACAGTAGATAGCCTTAATCAACAGAGCTAAGAATAGTGACTAAACCAGCCTATTGTGTTTAGTATCCTTATTATTCATTTGCAGCTGGGGGAGAAAGCGAGGCCTGATGCTCAGATAAGAATTGAACCAGCAACCTCAGGTATAAAAAGTACATTTCTCTCCCACATAGCCAGTGAATAAAATCTGCATTTATCAAGTTTGTCCTCGACACTGACACTCCACAGCACCTGGTCAGTGTGCTGTTTTTTTTTTTTTCCAGGATATGACCTGAGGAACGACCAGCTCTGTGGTAGCTCAGGCTGATTAGTGTGTGTATTTGAGCATGAAGTGCTGGGATTGAGGCAGGGGCCCTACTGTGGTGTTTGGTGACTGTGTTTCCGCTAACTTCTCTGCTACAAAATGTGTACTGTATAATTCCTGCTGCTATGCGTGTATAACTAAACTGTGCTCATAATAAAATCTATAAACGTACTCATGACATGTTTCATTCCTTGAGATCTTCCAGTGTGTGTGTCTGACTACTATCCAAATGAAGCTGTTTCACAACAAATCAAGTGTTTATCTCCCCGATGAACATCTCACTCACTTTCATAAAGCATGCTATCTTGGCAGAGGTTGGAACAAACCCTTGATAGACAGCCCCACAATACTTGTTTATTAGGTCTTCCCCTGCATCATAACTTTCTATGCTTTTTCTTCCAATAATCCTCCCTTTTCATTCTTTGTCCCATCCCTTGTTCTCCCTATCCAGGATAGTGCTGGCTGTCCGCAGTGGCCAACTTGTAGCTCCAGCCCGGCCTGCTGTTGCAATTTTTACAGCTGACATCAGGCATTATAAGCCGTCCTGCACGTCACTGGACTGTCGATTCACCACCTGCCGTCAAGAAACACACACACACACACACACACACACACACATCCTGAAGGAGTCAGAGTGAAATACAGCTGTTTGAGCTTTGCAGACAGAATTCCTTCCAAATCAGTAAACAAAAAGGGAGAAAATCCGCAAAGGCTCAGTCAGAACTGTGCGTTTGTATATCGCATTTGTCAACCGGGGCATAATTTAACATTGTGGATGAGTAATTTGTACAAGGCTCCACGTTTCAGACATGAGCTGGTCTTTTGTGGTGTGTGCACATCTGCTGAGGATCATGTCTGCGAGAAGAACCTCATGTGGAACTCTGCCAGTGCAGTAAACAGAGGGGACAAGAAGCAGCACCCTGCAGGCTCGGCCTCTGGACGTGTGCATGAACTGAGCATCACTAATTTAGGAAGAAGATGTTGTGTGCATGTTACTGATTTGTCCTCATGTGCCGTGCAACCACAGTGAAAATCTGCACCGTTCAACGCGGCTGTTTTCAGTGGAATAACGAAGATGTCAAATTAAAATCCTTCACGCCTCCCCACGAGGCTGCCGGTTCAGTTGGTCGATGTGTCAAATGACATCACGAAAGTGCAAATAAAAGCAAATGATTTACATCATTTTCAATTCTGACTTAAAAGGTGCTTTTGTTTTCATTCCAGCGCGGTGCTGCTGAATCCTCGAATCTGATTGGTCAGAAGGTCTGGATGACTGTTCTACAACCCCAATTCCAAAAAAGTTGGGACACTGTGTAAACTGTAAATAAAAACAAAAATGTGATAATTTGCAAATCATGGAAACCCTATATTTCTTTGAAAATAGTACAAAGACAGCAGATCACATGTTGAAACTGAGAAATTTTACTGTTTTTTGAAAAATATGTGCTCATTTTTAATTTGATGTCAGCAACACGTTTCAAAAAAGTTGGGACAGGGGCATGTTTACCACTGTGTTGCATCACCTCTACTTTTAACAACACTCTGTAAATGTTTGGGAACTGAGGAGGCCAATCGCTGTAGTTTTGAAAGAGAAATGTTGTCCCATTTTTGCACGATACACAATTTCAGTTGCTCAACAGTTCGGGTCTCCTTTGTCATATTTTGAGCTTCATAATGCGCCAAATGTTTTAAATGGGAGACAGGATTGCAGGCAGGCCAGTTTAGCACCCGGACTCTTTTACTACAGAACCATACAGTTTTAATAATTATGTGCAGAAAGCAGTTTGGCATTGTCTTGCTGAAAGAAGGAGGGCCTTCCCTGAAAAATATTTTGTCTAGATGGCAGCATATTGCTCTGAAACATATATATATATATATATATATATATATATATATATATATATATATCATTCAGCATTCATGATGCCTTCCAAGATGTGCAAGCTACCCAATGTCACGTACATTAATGCACCCTCGTACCATCACAGACGCTGGCTTTTGAACTGTGCACTGATGACAAGCCGGATGATCCCTCTCCTTTTTGGCCTGGAGGATGTGATGTCCAAGATTTCTAAAAAGAATTTCAGATTTCGATTCGTCAGACCTTGGGACAATTTTCCACTTCACCTCAGTCCATTGTAAAAGAGCTCGGGCCCAGAGAAGGTAGCTGTGTTTCTGGATATTGTTTATATCTGGTTTTAACTTGCATTTGTGGATGCAGAAATGAACCGTTTTCATAGACGATGGTTTTCTGAAGTGCTCCTGAGCCCATACAGTGATTTCCACTACAGACACGTGTCTGCTTTTAATGCAGTTTTGCCTGAGGGCCTGAAGATCACAGGCATCCAATGTCAGTTTTCAGCCTTGTCTCTTGCATACAGAGATTTCTCCAGATTCCCTGAATCCTTTAATGATATTATGTACCGTAGATGATGTGATCTACAAATTCTTTGCAATTTTACATTGAGGAACGTTATTCTTAAATTGTTGTACTGTTTGCCCAAGCAGTCTTTTACAGAGCGGTGAACCCCTCCCCATCTTTACTTCTGAGAGACTCCGGCTCTCTGGGATGCTCTTTTTATACCCAATCATGTTACTGACCTGTTGCCAATTAACCAAATTACTTTTTTTTAGCATTACACGACTTTTTCAGTCTTTTGTTGTCCCTGTCCCAAGTTTTCTGAAACGTGTTGCTGACATCAAATTCAAAATGAGCATATAATTTTTTAAAAAACAATAACATTTTTCAGTTTCAACATTTGATATGCTGTCTTTGTACTATTTTCAGTGCAATATAGGGTTTCCATGATTTGCAAATTATTGCATTCTGATTTTACTGATGTTTTACAGAGTGTCCCAACTTTTTTGGAATTGGGGTTGTACAACAGCACAGCACTTGGAGTCGTTCCTGCTGTAACGTCAATGACAGGTTTTGATCAATGTCCTCGCTCGAATATGTTTGCGTTTCTCTAGTAACAGCTCAATGTTTTTGGCTACACTTTTGTCCTGTTAACTTCAACAGACAGACAGACAGACAGAGAGAGAGAGAGAGTGAGTCAGTGAGTGAGAGTGAGAGACAGAGTGAGTGTGAGGGAATGATGTTTATCACTGCAGTATTGGAAGTGAGAAGAGAAACTGACTGAGCACATAGATGTTAAATGTAATGATAAATGGATAAAAAAATAAACATTTTTAAGTAATAGAAAAACTGTAAGAGAAAAAGTGTTTATTTTACTGATTATTTTACTTAAACAGCACACCGGTGGCAAGCCGTTACTATTAAAGCAGGGACTAGAGCTCGGCCAAAACTTAGCCAGACACCAAAAAAGCTACAGGGCAAAGGATTTTGCAACAGATTAGCGGCAGGCTGTCGGGTCGCTCCGTTGGGCGTAGCCGTCGATGAAATCTTAGTTTGTCAGTTGTTAGCCTGTGCTACTTGCTCTTGATAGCACTGGCTTGACCGCTTTATTAGCATTCGCTAATACTACTGATGAATGCTACACCAGTTGGAAGTTGACTTCAGTACTGCGCTGATGGTGCCGACTTGCGGTTAAGCTCATGTTGGGGTTTCGAAAAGGCCGAGGGCGATAAGTTTTTGGTCCCGCCCACAATAAATCAAAATCTGATGACTGGTTAATCCATCTGTCACTTCCTACATAAACACACACTGCCATGGCCTTCGGTCCCAGCAATGAAGTCCTAACCAGTGAGTGAGCAGCTCTAAACTCTTCTCAGCCTACAGCTAACAATCAATCTCGACTTTAATGTTTTCAGGACTGTAACGTTTTCTTTAATGAAGCAAATTTGATTGAGGCTGAATTAGAAGAGACTTATTGGAATGAAATTATGAAAGAAATTAAAGAATGAAAAATTAAATAGAACATTTGAAATGAAATACCCCAGGCTTGTGGCGTTTCCCTATTTATAATCACATTGCTTCAACCTAAATCAGCTCCTTGGTCCAAATCCAAGTTGTTTACATCCTCTGTCGTAAATGAGACCAACTCAACACGGCCCCCGAGTGCGAGTTAGACAGCTGAGGAAAAAGTAAGTGAATCCTGTGGAATAAGCCGCATTTATGTCTCGATTTATCTGAAAATATGGACTGATCATGTGAGTTAGAAGAATGAAAAACAAAACTATGTCTAAACTCAAAACACAAATTATTGTTTTGTTCATATCCATACTGAATACTTCATTCAAACATTCATGGCGTATGGTGGAAAAAGTACGTGAACCGAAAAAGAAAAGCGAACTGGGGTCAGGATTTCGCAACCTTGAAACGAGTCCAATCAACAGAATGAGCTTGGAGACTTCCGCCACTCGAATATTTTGAGTTTCCGATTCACGTGAAGCAGTAAATCCAAAACAGTTCACTTACTTTTTCTTGCCATAGTATATTCCTTCCACGCCTTTAAAAAAAAAAAAAAAAGATTCCTAAAAGCACTTTTTGGACTCAAACTCACTCTCGAAATAAATCTGATCCTAAAATATTATTACTGCTTGATAATAATCTGGATTATAATTTTCAGGTGGTCCAATGAACAGTACGAATGCGTTGAAACCAAGGACTGTAAAAACATGGACGATGTGACTCCATGCCCTTCCGTTCTCAGAAACGAAGCCAAAATTTCTCTGCTATTATGTCAAAATTTTCAGAGTCGGACTCTGTGCAGACCCGCCCTCTTCTCCCAATCCCAAGGTCCAGCATGTCCCCCAGGCTGGCAATTACTTCATTCCTAAGTGTATCCATGCCTTCTTATGATTTCATAGAATAACATTTTAAAAACTAATTTCTGGTGGAAAATAAAAACTGTACAGATATCAGTGTCTGGAGAAGCCACTTTTCAAATGAGACACATTTGATGAGAAGAGTGATGTGGAAAAACGGCGATTTTGGTATTGAAGCACATGGGGATGGGAGGTGCGACACATTCCACTCCAGCCAGCAGGGGTGCTAGACCTACAGTAGTTTCATTTTTGGAGAGCCGTCCATGTTTATTCCAGTCATCGGTTGAAATGAAGCGAAGCAGTAGTGCGTGCTCATGCCCTGTTAAACAGGAAGGCCGTTACACTGGGATTCATTGTGATACACTGGGATTCATTGTGATTTTTCAATTAACACGGCATTCCCATTCCTACCACTATCCTGTCAGAACAGTCTCATGTTATTTGACCACTGATTTTTTTTTTTTCCTGAGGACCCTGCTGCCTCTGATGCTGATGGAGGATTTGTAATGTTTTTTTTTTTAGTTCTTCCCAGACCTTTTGCAGCCTCAAACGCTTATTATGATCACCACATGTGTCATGATTCATGCTTTTGGAGATTAGTTTTTATTTGTTGGTTTGTTATTTTCTTTCTTCCGGGGCTGTTTCACGGTCATGGTTGTCTTTATGAAAAACACCAACTAACTCCTGGAAGCAGATCCAGTGTAAATACACTGGAGTTTCTTCTTACCTTCTTTTACAGGGTCACACCTACAGCCCGACCTACAGCGCTAAATGTCTCTATAAGTTCTTATAAATATGTTTAACTCTTTGATGCAAAACATATGCACACCCCTTCTAATGCACAACATGGGTCAAAAATGACCCGCATTCATTTTCCAGGTTATTTCATGCTGACTGAGTTTTTCTTTGCTCTATTTTTTGAAATCAATTTATTTTATGATTGAATATTCCAAGTATTCTTTAAATATCTTGTTTTTAATTACCACAAATCATTAATTTAATTTTTTCTTTCCTACTTTATGAACAAAAATACTTTTTATATTACTACACATGGGTCATCCAAGGGGCGGCACAATGGTGTAGTAGTTAGCGCTGTCGCCTCACAGCAAGAAGGTCCGGGTTCGAGCCCCGTGGCCGGCGAGGGCCTTTCTGTGTGGAGTTTGCATGTTCTCCCCGTGTCCGTGTGGGTTTCCTCCGGGTGCTCCGGTTTCCCCCACAGTCCAAAGACATGCAGGTTAGGTTAACTGGTGACTCTAAATTGACCGTAGGTGTGAATGTGAGTGTGAATGGTTGTCTATGTGTCAGCCCTGTGATGATCTGGCGACTTGTCCAGGGTGTACCCCGCCTTTTGCCCGTAGTCAGCTGGGATAGGCTCCAGCTCGCCTGCGACCCTGTAGAACAGGATAAAGCGGCTAGAGATAATGAGATGAGATGAGAATGGGTCATCCAAGTGTGATTAAAAATTAAATGTCTTAATACTATAATAATTTGTTTCAAGTAATTACTTTAACAGTGAATGGGGCCAGTTATTTATTTATTAACTATGTAGTTAGCTAAGCCAACTACAATAAAATTAGCTAACTAAAGTAGAATATGTCAACAGCTAGGTAGCTAAAGCTGTGTTCACATATATACCGGTACGATAGTGGGATAACTGTATCGATACAAAGTACACCGGTACAGTTTAGTGCATCTGTCTGCACTAGCGAGAAATGTTTCCGGTTTTCTTTCACGGTAGTTGAAATGCGCGTGCGCGAAATGTTTCCGTGGTTACCGAGTAACTTCCTTCCGAGAATATGGCGGATGAAACAACGTGTGTGTGCTTTTTGTTGTCAATGTACAGTCTGTATTTCTGGTGGTCATTTATTCAGTCGAATCGTGTAAAATGCGCGAGGCAGTTGAGAAAGAAACAAATCTCCGTTCTTCACTATTTTATTCAGCCAAGACATCGATTGAGGTGTGTGACTTTGCGCATGCGCATTATATTTGTATCGATACAGAACCGCTTCATCTGTCCACACTACAGCGAAGCGCTACAGTACCACTACAGTACCGGTACGAAACCCATACATTTGTGGGTTTCATACCGATACAGTTATACCGCTACAGTACCGGTATAGTTGCTAGTGTGGACAGGTGTTGCGGTACGAAAGTAGTATCGTATCGGTACAAAATCCCTAGTGTCGACAGGGTATAATAGTAATTACTTGTAACTTTCTGACAAGTAATCTACTCACTCTCAAGGGAACCTAAACATAATCAATTTTTTTCTCCGGTAATGTTAGAACAATTGAAAAACATTACTTCCATGTATTAGATGGGCAAAGGGCGCTGTGCTGAGCTGTGAAATGTCTGACACAAGCACAATTCACAGTTCCCACCAAACGCTGGAGTAAATGCATGCGGGTCGGTTCTGACCCATGTGTGTAAACTTGATGTAGAATTACAAAAGCTGTGCTTGTTCATAACTTAAGAAAGGAAAAATAAAAAAATGATGATTTGTGCTAAACAAAAAGATATTTACTGCATATTTGGAAAAGTAAATGACAAAATGAATTTATTTCAAAAGTATATCATAGAAACACTCAGCCATACATGAAATAACCTGGAAAATGAATGCAGGTCGTTTTTGACCCATGTTGTGCATTAGAAGGGTAGTGATACAAAAAGGGTTTTTATTCAAAAAGTAAGAAAGGAAAAAATAAAATAAGGATGTATGATGATCGAAACCAAGTTAATTGAGGAACACCTTGAATACTGGATGATGGAATTAATTTATTGCAAAGATATAGAAGATAAAAACTCAGCCGGGTCACTTTTGACCCATGTTTTGCACCAAAGGGTTAAGAGTCAAATTCCGCTCAGTTTTGACCTTGTGTTCATTTCATTTAATTCTACTTTAATTATTACACTTAGATTTTACTGGTTAAATTCAGAAATGCATTTTTTCGCACTAACTCTGTTTTACTTTGGGACGTATACTGTCCTTTCATTCCCAATAGAAAGCTATTAAAGTGGAAGTTACACTTTTTTGTAAACTAAGTGCCTCTGAAGTATCCTTTATCCGTCAAAAATGTCCTCTCCGGAAAACCAGAAAACACTCGCCGTATGAGGTTGTTGTAAATGATTTTTTTTTTTAAGAAAATCTGTGTCT
The DNA here is from genome assembly GCF_027579695.1 of Neoarius graeffei. Classification (NCBI taxonomy): domain Eukaryota; kingdom Metazoa; phylum Chordata; class Actinopteri; order Siluriformes; family Ariidae; genus Neoarius; species Neoarius graeffei. The sequence continues at coordinate 7,822,214 of NC_083575.1, read as the reverse complement.
CTTCTGAACCAGAATACTCTGTTGTTGCACAGTAAAAAACAGGACTTGAAACAGATGCGAGACACATCTGCAGCAGAGCTTCGCATGTGGTTGAAATGCAAGTCTGTCAAAAAGTGTCCTCTCCGGAAAACCACAAGGGCTGTGGTCAGCATTTCAGTTACCACCGTGTACAAACAAACATCACTGCACAGGACTTGAAAATTTGTCCTTAACATACGTCACATCCATTTCAATAGTTTTGGTCTTTGTACCCTTTCCTCTTGTGGACAATAAGAAAGGTGGTCAGTTTTAGAAATACACGATAAGCCTCTTCTCATCACAGTAACACAGCCAGTATATGACCTGCAGGTCTGAAACCCCGCGCAGTTCATTTCCATCTCAAAAGGAAATTTTTGGATTATTGTGGAGCTGAAACGCGTACCCTGATTGTGAAATGGCCTTTCTGTAGAATATACTGGCTCTGAAACGCAGCCGAATCATCAGATTATTTCTTCACCTTTATTATAATTATATAAAACATCACAAAATAATATATTTGATAATATTGTGGGCGGCACGGTGGTGTAGTGGTTAGCGCTGTCGCCTCACAGCAAGAAGGTCCTGGGTTCGAGCCCCGGGGCCGGCGAGGGCCTTTCTGTGTGGAGTTTGCATGTTCTCCCCGTGTCCGCGTGGGTTTCCTCCGGGTGCTCCGGTTTCCCCCACAGTCCAAAGACATGCAGGTTAGGTTAACTGGTGACTCTAAATTGACCGTAGGTATGAATGGTTGTCTGTGTCTATGTGTCAGCCCTGTGATGACCTGGCGACTTGTCCAGGGTGTACCCCGCCTTTCGCCCGTAGTCAGCTGGGATAGGCTCCAGCTTGCCTGCGACCCTGTAGAAGGATAAAGCGGCTAGAGATAATGAGATGAGATGAGATGATAATATTGTAACCTGTTATACTATTTATTATCTTTAGAAATGTTTGTCTTTAAATCAAGCTGGTAGTCAGCCTGAATGCTTATTATTATTATTACCTGTTAGTTGAGTCACTTTTTTTAAATAAACAAATTTACTTATATTTAAATTCTCTTTCTTTTCAAATTCTTTTTCTTCAAGAATCTGAAACATGAGGAAGTGCTATTTGTTTTCCATCAAATGCCAATAATAATCACTCTTATCAGCTTTATTCCATTATTTCCGGTCGTCTCTCATCTCAATATGGAGCCGACTTCCGGTTACGTTTTGAGAAAACTAACTCACTCACTCACTCACTCACTCACAGTTGAAATCGTGCTCCACTGTTATGGCTCTCACACAATGTCAACATCCGAGTTTGACGTCATGCAACAGGTTGCTCTGATTGAATGAAACGGTGCGGTTCGTCACAGGCCTCGCCCAAGCGCCGCAAACCGATTCATGTTGTTAGAAATATCAACTTTGACCATATTAATCAAGTTTTATACTTTGGTAGATTTATTTCCAACTCGACTATTTCCTGTTTATTTATTCACCTCCGAAATGATAAAGTTGTACTTTCCCATTTCGCAGAGCTGGCGCTCATCGCGTTTGTCATTGTATCACATTTTTAAATATTACCTTCTCTTGAGAAAACACTTGAGAACTGTCCATTAACAGGATTTGTACTTGAGTACAACTGAAAGTTAACAGTTGTACTCTTGTTCAGTTATTCAGAAAAAAAAGCACCATGACAAAATTGTCTTCACAGCCAACAATTTCCATTAAAAATAAATAAAGCGATAACAACCAACTGCACAGGATATCAACAGCAATGATGAGTAATGAGCTCTGTAAATAATAAAACAGTCAGGATGTGCCGTTTGAAGAAGAAAATCAATAAAATTCACTATTCACTTCCGGCGCCATGTGAGTGGCAGCCAGTTTCAGTAGCTCTTACTTTTCTATTTTTTTCCTTTTTAGTCATAACCTTCTTAGTATTTAATCTTACTCATTTGCATGCTAGTATGGATGTGCTTTTGGTGAGACTATTTTTGTGTTTTTTACTTGTTTTGGGACTTTAAAACAATATCGGGAGAGCCATTCGGTCATGGCTCGACTGTATAAACCCGCGATTATGAATGAATGAATGAATGAATGAACCCTTTATTATCACTAGTCACAAGTACCAGTGAAATTTACCATCAACCTGTCCTTACATACACACATACACACACAGGACAGGAAGACAGGGATGAAAAGAAAAAATACAGAGTAACATGAGGAGAGGGGAGGAGAAAAGAAGCAACCCCCACACTATGCTCCTGTGAGGAGTACAATGTGGGAACATTAAAAAAGACCTCAGCACATAAGCACAAAATAACACAAGTACACTTTACAACATGAAAACTAGGGACTTGAAGGGGGGGAAGGGGGAGGGGAGGAGGTAGAGGTAACCCAGCGCAAGCAAGCAGCCGTCTGCTCCTGCAGCCATGATGGCGCTGGTCATGCACCCGCTTGTCACATTGGGGGTAGCAGCGACTGCGGGAAGAGGGGGGAGGAATACGAGAGAGTCTAACAGCAGTGACCTCCAGGGGGAATTGTTTCTCCAGCAACGGCCTTGGCCAAGGCCAGTGCTGTCTGAGAGAGCTGAAAGCAGATAAGATTGGGCTTGTTTGGTCTTGGGTCGAGCAGACACATTCCTTTACACGACTACTCTCATTGTCCATTCTGGTCTCTCGAATCCATTTTCCTCTGCAAAGCCAAAAGCTTCTCCATGATGTTATCCATGTTGCGGTTCAAGTTCTATAGCCACAGTCTGAGTGCCAATAGCTCTGCCCACTGCTTCAATCATGTCGGGCAGCTTTATGGGGCTTTGAACAGCTGTCACCGTTTTCTGATTTCCTTGATAAACCAGGGCAATGCCTAATCCAATCAGCAAAAGTCCTTTAATCATGGTTCCAAATAGGTAGATGTCTTCAATGTCCTCCACAGAAAGAACTGCCAGGCACACGACCCACCACCGCTCCCATGCATCCATCGTGTAGCCAACTGTGAACGTTCCGGCAGGACTGGTTCCCCCGAACCCAGGCTTCTTGTCGAGAAGATTGTGTCCATTGCATGAAGAGACCAGTTTATCAATTCCATGGTTTTAGTTTGGAGAGCACTGTGGAGAGAGTCTCTCAAAAGTATAGACACTAGACAGATGAGACAGCAGAAGCAAAAGCAGGAAAGATAAGGGAAGGGAGAGACAGAGAATGCGACTGCCTTCCGCGGGAGCACAGAGAAGAAGCTGATGGCATTGTGCAGCACGAGGATACTCCCCGAGGAGAGACACAAGATCCCCGTGGAAAGAAGGAGGGGGACAAGGGGATGCAGAGCTGGTGTTAAGCACCATGAGAAGAAAAGATGGTATAAACCATCCATACTGTCTGTTATTATGGGGAATGTAAGATCACTCCCTAATAAGATGGAAGAACTCAGTGCTGACCAGGCTGCAGAGGACGTATCGGGAGTGCAGCATCATGGGCCTCACAAAGACCTGGCTGAACTAACTCACTCCGGATTCTCTTATCACTCTCGATGGTTTTCGACTCGTGAGAGTGGACAGAAGACCGAATGAGACTGGTAAGAGGAAGGGTGTGGGGGGTAGCGATGTTTGTGAACGAGAGATGGTGTAATCCCGGGCACATTAGAGCAGTGCTGCACATGGGACATTGAGCTGCTCGCTGTTAGCGTTCGGCCGTACTACCTCTCAAGGGAGTTCTCGCACATCATTGTGATAATGGTGTACATCCCGCCGGCAGCTGATGCCAAAGGAGCCTGCAAGCTTTTACACACTGTAATATCACAGCTGCAAACATCACGCCCACGAGCCTTCCTCCTAATCTCAGGGGATTTAATCATGCTACCCTGTGCTCCACTCTCCCCACTTTCACTCAGCATGTTGACTGTTATACCAAGGGCAATATGACAATATGATGTATGCAAACATCAAGGGTCCAGACAGCTCATCGCCCCTGCCCCCACTGGGCCACTCAGACCACAACCTGGTTCATCTAGTCCCTGTTTACGTACCTATGATGAACAAACAAACCCCCCCACCACTAGGTGTGTGAGAAAATGGTCAGAGGAGAGCAGCATGGCACTGAGGGACTGTTTTGAAACCATAGGCTGGGAAGTGCTGTGTAGTCCACACAGGGAGGACATTGACAGTCTTGCACACTGCATCACGGACTACATTAATTTCTGCGTGGAGAATACTATGCTAACCAGGAAGGTATGGTGTTTTTTCCAACAACAAACCGTGGGTAACTCCTGACCTGAAAACCCTGCTGAATGAGAAGAAAAGGGCCTTCAGATCTGGGGAGAAAGAGGACCTGAAGAGAGCGCAGAAGGAGCTCAAGAGGAAGATAAGAAAAAGCAAGGAGTGCTATAGGAGGAAGCTGGAGGAGCGCCTGCAACATAACACATGAGAGGTATGGAGGGGCCCAAAAACCATCTCTGGCCACAGCAAAGACAGGGAGAGGGGCCCTGAATCTGGAGACCTGGAATGGGCAAACAAACTGAACCTGTTTTTCAACAGGTTTGATTCTGCCCCCACTCCCTCCCCCACCCACCAGAGCCCAGACCAATCGGCACCCCATCACTCCCCTACTGGCACACCTCTTCCCCCTCCCCCAGGTCATCACAGACATCAGTCACACCCTTCTCATACCCCTCAACCCCCCCCGCACTACCTGCCTCCCTCCACTTACTACAATCAGAGCCACCCATCACCCCTCTCTCCTGCAATTTCTCCATAACAGTTGATCAGGTGAGAAAGGAACTCAAAAACAACAAAACAAGGAAGGCTACAGCTCCTGATGGCATCAGCTCCAGACTGCTGGGGGACTGTGCAGACCAGCTCTGTGAAGTGATTCTGCACATCTTCAACCTGAGTCTCTGTCTGAAAAGGTTCCTGTCCTGTGGAAAACCTCCTGTGTGGTATCCGTTCCAAAGACTGCGCACTCCAGGAAGCCAAACCAGTTTAGACCTGTAGCTTTGACCACTCACCTGATGAAGATTTTGGAGAGGATCATCCTCAACCACTTCATACCCCTTGTGAGTGCGGAATTGGACCCCCTGCAGTTAAAGTACCAACCAGGCATCGGTGTGGAGGATGTTGTTATCTACACGCTAGACAGATCCCGGTTACATCTGGAGGATGTTGGAAGCACTGTGAGGGTCATTTTTTTTTTTTACTTCTCCAGTGCTTTCAACACGATTCAGCCATCTCTGCTCAGGGGGAAGCTGGAAGGAGCTGGAGTTGACTATCACCTGACTGCATGGACCATCAACTACCTCACTAACAGATTACAGTATGTCAGACTTTGTGACTGTGTGTCTGACTTAGTAGTTTGCAGCACAGGAGCTCCACAGGGGACAGTACTCTCCCCCTTCCTCTTTACCCTGTACACCTCGGACTTCAGATAGAAAACACACACACACACACACACACACACACACACACACACACACACACACACACACACACACCTGCCATCTCCAGAAGTCAAGTCAAGTTTATTTGTATAGCACTTTTAACAATAAACATTGTCGCAAAGCAGCTTTACAGAATTTGAACAACTTAAAACATGAGCTAATTTTGTCCCTAATCTATCCCCAATGAGCAAGTCTGTGGCAACGGTGGCAAGGAAAAACTCCCTCAGATGACATGAGGAAGAAACCTCGAGAGGAACCAGACTCAAAAGGGAACCCATCCTCATTTGGGCAACAACAGACAGCATGACTGTAGCATTAACAGTTTTAACATGAAGACAGTTTCGTTGACGTTGTAACTCTTCATTGATGGAAACTTGAGTGCAAAATGGTTCATGACAACTGCAGTCCTAAAGTTAGCAAGTTAACTGTAGTCCTCATCCATAAAAGCATTACTGTAAGAGTCTAGAGCATCCTCCAGGTGTAACCCTCAACTGTCCTCATGGGGCCATTCTCCACAGGAGCGATGCGATAAAACTCCAACCAGACACAGGGCACCAGGATGGATCAAGCAGGTCCGAGGGGCAGAAGAGGCCAGCATATCAATCCCAGGACCAACATGTAACTCAGAGGTTGGAGAAGTTCTCCAACGATACAGCCATTGTTGGATGTGTGTCAGAGAGGAACGAACAGGAATATGGGGAACATCAATGACCATCAACTGGTGTGGAAATAACAACCTCCACATCAACGCCAAGAAGACAAGGGAGCTGGTGATCAATTTCCACAGGAGAGCACCAAAGAGTACACCAGTGAACATCCTGGGTAGGGACATTGAGATTGTGAGAGAATATAAATACTTGGGTGTTCATCTTAACAAGAAACTGGACTGGACTACCAACACAGATGCTTTGTATAAGAAAGGCCAAAGTTGTCTTCACCTGCTGAGGAGACTGAGGTCCTGCAGAGTGTGCAAGACACTGTTGAGGACATTCTAGGACACTGTGGTAGCATCTGCTATCTTCTTCGCCGTGGTCTGTTGGAGATGTGGAAGTTCTGAGAGAGACAGGAAAAGGCTGAATAAGCTGGTGAAAAGGGCCAGCTCTGTCCTGGACTGCCCTCTGAAATCCATTGAGGAAGTGTGTGAGAGGAGGATGTTAGCTAAACTAATATCATTCATGAGCAACACCTCTCACTCCCTACATGAGACTGTTGGCGCTCTGAGCAGCTCTTTCAGCAGCAGACTGCTGCACTACCACAGGTCTTTCATCCCAAGTGCTGCCAGACTTTTCAAAGACAGCCTGGCATAATGTAGCATGATTTCTCAATGTCACCATCACCTTTTTGTCACTTTATTCGCATCTTATTGCCATCATCTACTTATGATGTGCAACAATATTACTATCTGGTACAACATCCTTTTAATTTGCAAGTATTTTCTTATTCATGTCTCACTCTCATAATTGTTTGGGACAATTATGTCCTTAGCCTGTGTTTTGTTTTTCTCATTTATTGGTGACTTTACATATGTATTCCATCCTCGTTAGTTGTATTACGCTGTGCAATAACATTCACTACCTTGTGCAATATTTCAGTCATCAGTATTTTATTAGTGCAATATTGCTACTTCAGATGAAGTACTACTCTTATTCAAATTCCATTTTTTTTTGGTGTACATTACATACAGGCCCAAGTTTTTACTGACTTACTTATTTATTATCCTTTTATTGCACTCTATTTTGTGTTACTATCTATTCCTGACTCTTTCTGTCTGTGAGCTGCTGGAACATGTAAAGTTCCCCACTAAGGGATGAATAAAGTTTATCTTATCCTATCAAAAGACTGGTGTGATGTTATTTTTACAGCATGTCCCACCCAAAGTGTTCTGTGTTTTATTTCCTCTTTTAAACAGTCATTAACAATAAAAACTAACAAAAAACTCAACATTATTTTTTTATCCATTAATAGCTACATTTAATTGAGTCAAGTTTATTTGTATAGCGCTTTTAACAATGTCTATTACAAAGGCGTACTAACACCTTCTGCGCGCTTCGGCAGCGCATTGATACGGAGCTCCGATATCAATGCGCTGCTGAAGCACGCAGAAGGTGTTAGTACGCCTGTCATTATAGTGCGGACTTTCCATAGCATAGAAAATCGCTACGTTTCAATTTGTGTAACTGAACTTGTTTCATATCACTGGTCATATAAACCTATGTAAACAGGAAAAACGTGGAAGAATTTGGTCGCATCTAACTACAGCCCCAAAAAATACCATTGGCCATACTGAGCCTAGCTACATTGCTAACAGGAGTGACAGCGCGTCTGACTGACTGGGAGGTCGCGCAAAGCTCGGAGAGGTACGGAGCAGCTCGTCTCAATTCAGATAAGAGCATATTTCATTATGGAAGTACGGTGGACTGTTCCTTTAAAAAGCGAGTCAAAGAGTCCCATATATACGTTTTGGGTACGTACATTGGGGGAGTGCCTGTTAGAGAACACACTCTGTCTAGGCCGTCGGCATGGTGAGGTAGGGTGGCCAGTTCCTTTCCTCGCCGCCTTTGACTTCCCCAGTGTTTTTCCACCAGGTCCCCATTCACTGCTGGGTGGACAGGGAGCGAGCCCTAGATCCCCGTCGAGCCAAGGCTTGAACCGGGGACTGTTCGCTTGGCCACCTGCGCTCCAAAGGCTTTAAACATGAGCTAATTTTATCCCTGATGAGCAAGCCTGCGTCGACGGTGGCAAGGAAAAACTCCCTCAGACGACATGAGGAAGAAACCTCGAGAGGAACCAGACTCAAAAGGGAACCCATCCTCATTTGGGTGATAACAGATAGCGTGATTATAAATAACTCACTTCTATAACTGTGCCCTATAGAGTCACAAAGTATAACTGTGAAAACAGGAAAATCATTATAGTGGTCTGTTTTGTTGAAGTTACAAACTGTTCCTTGATGGAAACTTGAGTGCAAAAGCGTTCATGACAACTGCAGTCCTAAAGTAAGCAAGTCAACTATAGTCCTAAGCCATAAATGTATTACTGTACGTGCCCGGAGCCATCTTCCAAGTGCGACTTTTGACTGTCCATATGGGGCCGTCCTCCACAGGAGCGATGAGATGAGACTCCAGCCAGAAGGAGGGTTTCAGGATGGATCAGGCAGGTTTGAGGAGCAGAAGAGGTCAGCATCTTACTGGTGTCTCAGGATCGACGTATAACTCAGAGGGACAGGTTGTTCGGCATACCCGATGTCACCTAATGAGTAAGAACAGGATGCATTTTGCACTGAGTGCAAGCAAGGACTCCAGCAAGACTAAATATGACAGCGTAACTAAAAGGGGAGAGCTAGAAGGTAACACAGACATGAGGCAGCCCTGGGACATGAGGCATCCAGCCACTAGACTGTCAACAAACCCAAGTGAGCGAGTGGGGGGGGCAGCATCCCAGTTTACCAAAACATTCTGTGCCTGAACAGCCTCCAGATCTACTCCTTTACCTAATAAAAACTATTAACAAAAGGCTTGATGAAACGGATATGTTTTCAGCCTAGACTTGAACACAGACTGTGTTGGAGTCCCAAACACTGCTTGTGGACTAGTAAATTTAATGCTGTGAAACATCCATGAAATAAGTTTGTTGAACTGTAGCAGCTGTAAACCGTCACTCCCTCACCAGACTCCACTCTTTCTCTCTTGACACTGACAGAAAAATCGCAGTTCATCATGTTCCCGAGAAACTGCAGAAATCTTCTTTCCTGAAGATGTCGGAAAATGTAAAAAGTTACATCTTAACCTTGGACTCTGGTAAAGCGCTGACGCTGGACACTCCTTCCATAAATCACCATATTAACAGTTATGCGTTTTATTTTGCAAAATAAAAAACAAGTATTGTGAACCTGTTCATGGCCTGGTGTGATTATTATGCAGGATACGATGGTTGTTTGAGGATTTATTTTCAGTAGCGGTAAATCACGTCTCATACAAGGCCACGTTGGCTGAGTCACAAAGTTTGCTCAGTCCGAGCCAAAAATGGATTTCAGAGATGAGAATTTCTAAACAGTATAAAACAAGGGTCAGTGCGCATCTGGTGAAATAACCGCATAATCCTTCGTCATGATGCCTTCTGCGAATCATCGGCCATCTTCTGCAAGGTATCCCGTCCTCTTCCTGGTCTCTGGGAAGAAGGATCTCTGCAGACCAACTTCTTCAAAAACAAATATTTACACTGAAAGCTCTTCAGACTAAAAGTTATTGGGCTGAAGCTATGCAGCTGAATAATCTGGAGGAGATGTTCATACACAGCAAAAAAAAAAAGTTCAAAATACATGCTCATTTATTTCAATAACTCTTTGGCAATCCTGGGATTTAAGCATCACAGTCTCTTGGTCATGAACACACAAGCTGACAAAGTCATCCTCTTCTAATTTTCTATTCCAGCAGTGTGACATGTTGCAAAGGTGCATGAAGATGATATCCAACTGGAACGCATGCTCTCGGAATTGCTGGTTCTCTTCAGCAAGCAGCTTGAGATCTTCATCCATTGAAACAATCGGTTTGCATTCTTGGTCCAGCGGACATCATGGAAATGTCATACTGTCTGGCACATATACAGATGTTTCTCAGTGTGCGTTTAGATACCCGGGCCAATTTCAGTGGCTTTGCAGTCATTTCATCACATCCTTCAAGCTCATATCTGTCCATCTATGAATTTCATCATGGCATTTCATATTATTTGGAATGTCACCTGCAACATGAAAGCTCTGACATAACGCTCAGTAATTTACAATAATTTGATCATGTTTTTCAGCAATAAATTACAAATTACTATACTTGGAATGGGGAGTTCATTGTGTCTTGCCAAAGAGACAATTAGAAATTTACTCCTCCAAGCTTTGCAGCTTAACAGTAAAAAAGACAGAGCTGTCAGAACTTTCCCCCCTCCAAAAATGTTCTGTATTTTTTATTTATTCACAACTCAATTTTCAAGTAATTGAAACAGAAACAGCCAGAAACAAAAAAGATACAAAAGTATCGCAATACCTGGAAGCTAATGAATGAACTTCTCAACAGGAAATGGCCAAACAAGACTCTTCCTACCACATTTCATGATGGAGTATCTGACCCACAAGATATTGTCAACAAATTCAACGATTTTTTTCATTAATATAGGTCCTTCACTGGCTAAAAAAATTGAGAAAACTGTTTGTTCCCCCCTAACATACCTTAGCGGCTCTTATCCACTAATTACATCCTTCGAGGCATCAAGTACAAGTGAAATTCATGACGTACTTGTTGAGCTAAAATGTTCAGTCCTTGGACATGATGCAATAAGTACTTCTATATTAAAACAAATCTTTCCAACAATTTTGGAACCAATTACATGTCTTTAAAACTTTGCTTGAAAGTGGAATAGTGCCGTCAGACCTGAAAATAGCCAAAGTCATACCACTATATAAAGCTGGGGACCCTTGTGTATTCACTAACTATCGACCAATGTCTATCTTACTAGCATTTTCTAAAATCTTAGAAAAATCAGTATACAACAGGATGGCATGGTACCTAGAAAAAAATAATGTTCTATATAACCACCAATATGGATTTCAGAAAAATTATTCATGTTATATGGCCCTTTTACAACTTGTTGAAAGAATTACAACAGCTCTAGAAAACAATGAATATACTATAAGGATATTCCTGGATCTGTCAAAAGCTTTTGATACTGTAGACCACCACATCCTAATGGATAAACTGAGCTTTTACCGTATGGCTTTCAGAGTTCTGTTGGTAAGTGGCTAAGGTGTGGTTTACATTAGACCGTATCAGCGGATCATCAGATTAACGTTTTTAAAATGATTAGCGTGCACACAGCAACACCAATACACGATTCGCGTGCACACAGCAACACCAATACACGGATACACTCGGGTCCGCAGGCATCCTGCGCTCCAAATCACTCCGTCCTGAACAGCGAGTGCCCTCTGGAGGGTGCGCACTCCGGCCCTGCGCAGCTCACAGAGCGCGCGAGTGGAGCGCACGAGCAGTGATTCGGGACTGAGCCGCTGTGTGTGTGATCCCAGCGCATATCACTTACCACTTGCAAGTGGAAGGATGGCAAGCCTAAAGACAATCATAACTACACAATGGGCAGTATTTGCATCAGTATTTGCAGTATTTTCATACTTTTATACTCTTTAATGAAAGGTGATACAAGGCGGAAGTCCGCGCTGTTTTTCAGCAGTCGCGTCACATGACCAACGCCAGCGAATCAGGAAGGTGGATGTCACAGTGACGTTGTCCAATGACGACGCCAGCTAGAGCTCAGCACAGCGTATCCACGTATTCTCAATGTTTACACAGCACCGGACCAGACACGATCTGGATTGAATACGTGGACCCTGGCGGATTCCCGTTTCCCGGCGTTTCCAGGCGGTTTAATGTAAACAGACAGTGCATCCGCGAAGAAAACGAGATAGATACGGTCTAATGTAAACTTGGCCTAAATGACTATTTATCAAACAGGAAACAATATGTTACCACCTGCAGGGGTGAAAGTAAGCCGGTCCTGGCCGGTCCGGCGTACCACTAAAAGATTTGGCCGTACCGGAAAGAAAAATATACTGTCTCTGAAAAAAAAAAAAGCACTTTCAGCATAACAACACACCTGCTAACATCAATTTACCAAAAGCAACATGTTTTCCTCAATATACATTGCATATAACTCGTTCTGACCTGTCTCTGAATTATGTCTGAAGTGAATTCCTTCCGTGTTTCACTCAACAGACAACGTGCGAGATAGTGCGTGTAGCCCACTGCTTAACCATCTTGCGCCAACGTGCACAGCTGGTATCCAAAGTGTTTTAGTAGACAGATGTTTGTTGCAAAGTCTCCCAAATAAAAACAACATATACAGAAACATATGTTGATGTTTCAATATTCTATTATGTGTAGTGTTTCGCTGGACAAACAACAAGCGAGCTACAGCGCGCGTACGGCTTAACCAGATCTTGTGCTATAAGGTGCGCAGCTAGTAATCAAAGTGTTTTAGCAGACAGACGTTAGTTGCAAAGTCTCCCAAATAAAAAGGCATATAAAGAAGCATGTTAATGTTTCATGATAGGCTATTTAAAAATTACTTTGATCAGAATTTGTAAATCGAGTGGAAGTTGGGGCAAAGATTCTAGATTACTGTCTGGTTGGAGCGAGCAGAGTAACTAGGCTACCAATGCATGACATGCGCACTGAGAACACACGCACTTTCTCAAACGTTCAAGCCTCTTTGGAATTTATTTTAAGTGTTTTACCTAAAAACTTTCACTTTTCTGTTCTGTGTCCAATGTCCAAAATGAAAAGTTAGTTTTCAACTGTTCAGCTAAAAAAAAGTTATTAAAATGTTTGTGTTGTTGAAATGATGTGTTTGCAATTTATTTATAATCAAAAACTGATACAGGTGGATGAAAGAGTGATAGTGTGATAAAAAAGTACCATACTAGTACTACTGAGTGATGAGAAGTCCTAGTGACTGCTTGATAAGTAGACAATAATAAATAATTAGGTGTATTTTTCGGCGCGCGTTGCACGCGTGCACTATGACTCAAAATAATAGTACCGGCAAGAAATAAAAGTTACTTTCACCCCTGACCACCCGCGACTACCACTCCCCTATGAAAACCATCCCATGTGGTGTTCCACAAGGATCCATCCTTGGCCCACTATTGTTTCTAATCTATATAAACGACTTAGCATTTGTATCCAAAAAATTGTTTACTATTCGCAGATGACACGAACCTGTTTATGTCGCACCGAAACCTTGATGTCCTAGTTAGCTCCATGAATTATGAAATGTGTGGGGTAAATAAGTGGTTTCGAGCAAACAAACTGTCCTTGAACATCAAAAAAACAAATTTTATCATCTTTGCGGGAAAAAATTAAAAACAAACACTAAGAAAAATGCCAAAATATATACTGGCAACATACCAATCAATCAAGTTACATATACACGCTTCTTAGGTGTTTTAATAGATGAAAAGCTTACATAGAAGAATCATGTTGAGCTCATTAGCAAAAAGATATACAATAATATAGGAATAATACGACAGGTTAAATATTTACTATAAAAAAAAAAAAACACTCATGATTCTATACTACACCTTGATTTACCCGTACGGGAACATACTGTAATATTATATGGGCAAGCACTTATCCAACAACGCTAAAGTCATTGCTCTTACTACAGAAACGCTTTACAGTGCCTTGCAAAAGTATTCATACCCCTTGAACTTTTTCACATTTTTCCACCTTACAACCACGAACTTAAAAGTTTTTTATTGAGATTTTATGTGATAGACCAACACAGAGTAGCACATAATTGTGAAGTGAAATGAAAATGATAAATGGTCTTCAAAATTTTAAACAAATAAAAATCTGAAAAACATGGTGTGCATTAGTATTCAGCCCCCTGTACTCTGATACCTCTAAATACAATCCAGTGCAATCAATTGCCTTCAGAAGTCATCTAATTAGTTAATAGAGTCCTACTGTGTGTAATTTACTCTCGGCATAAATACACTTGTTCTGTGAAGGTCTCAGTGGTTTGTTAGAGAACACTGAAGAACAAACAGCATCATGAAGACCAAAGAACTCATCAGACAGGTCAGGGATAAAGTTCTGGAAAAGTTTAAAGCAGGGTTAGGTTATAAAAAAATATCCCAAGCTCTGAACATCTCAGGAAGCACTGTTCAATCCATCATTCAAAAATGGAAAAAGTAGGGCACAACTGCACACTTACCAAGACATGGCCGTCCACCTAAACTGACAGAGCAAGCAAGGAGAGCACTGGTCAGAGAAGCAGCCAAGAGGCCCATGATCACTCTGGAGGAGCTGCAGAAATCCACAGCTCAGGTGGGAGAATCTGTGCACAGGACAACTATGTCATACACTCCACAAATCTGGCCTTTTTGGAAGAGTGGCAAGAAGAAAGCCATTGTTGAAAGACAGGCATAAGAAGTCCCGTTTGCAGTTTGCCAGAAGCCATGTAGGGGACACAGCAAAAATGTGGAAGAAGGTGCTTTGGTCAGATGAGACCAAAGTTGAACTTTTTGGCCTAAATGCAAAGCGCTATGTGTGGCGGAAAACTAACACTGCTCATCACCCTGCACACACCATCCCCACTGTGAAACATGGTGGTGGCAGCATCATGCTATGGGGATGCTTTTCTTCAGCAGGGATAGGGAAGCTGGTCAGAGTTGATGGGAAGACGGATGGAGCTAAATACAGGGCAATCCTGGAAGAAAACCTGTTGGAGGCTGCAAAAGACTTGAGACTGGGAAGGAGATTCACCTTCCAGCAAGACAATGACCCTAAACATACAGCCAGAGCTACAGTGGAATGGTTTAGATCAAAGAACATTCATGTGTTCGAATGGCCCAGTCAAAGTCCAGACCTAAATCCCATTGAGCATCTGTGGCAAGACTTGAAAATTGCTGTTCACAGACGCTCTCCATCCAATCTGGCTGAGCTTGAGCTATTTTGCAAAGAAGAATGGGCAAAAATTTCAGTGTCTAGATGTGCAAAGCTGGTAGAGACATACCGTACCACAAAAGACTTGCAGCTGTAACTGCAGCAAAAGGTGGCTCTACAAAGTATTGACGCAGGGGGGCTGAATACTAATGCACACCACATTTTTCAGATTTTTATTTGTTTAAAATCTTGAAGACCATTTATCATTTTCATTTCACTTCACAATTATGTGCTACTCTGTGTTGGTCTATCACATAAAATCTCAATAAAAAACTTTTAAGTTCGTGGTTGTAAGGTGGAAAAATGTGAGAAAGTTCAAGGAGTATGAATACTTTTTCAAGGCACTGTATTAGGATTGCTTCAAATGTGTCATATACATTCCCTTCAGCAAATTTGTTTCATGATTTAAAAGTATTAACAATATACGACATTAACAAATTACAGATTAGTCTGTTTGTTCACAAAATCATCTATGGAAGTTCATGTTTACCAGCACATTACAGAGATAGCATGACATTTAACTCAGATATCCACAAACACAACACAAGACAATGCAATAACTTAAGACCGATTCTAACCAAATCTAATCAGCGACAGTTTACTTTAATGTAGAGAGGACTCTTTGTATGGAATAGTCTAAAAAACAATTACAAAACAGTACGTCTCTGCCCCTTTTCAAGAAGCAACTGATAAAGGAAATCTTGAATAACCCAACTCCAAAATTACACTGATCTATCTTTCCAAATCCTTATCAATTAATTGTTCATAATTGATGTTTTCATGTTTAATATTTGATTTGTTCAGTAAGCTGATCTTTAGCTTAGTCTGATCATTTTATTCAGCAAATCGATGTCATTTTTGTTATTTTACCATGTATGTGCTTGTAGCAAATTGTATGTTTCTTTTTCCTGACTATCTCGTTGATCAATTACTTTAATTATTAAGATTTTTTTTTTTTAAGTTTATGCTTTATACAAGTTGACCCTAATAGGAGGAGCAGTAGCCTAGATGAACAATAAGCAATACTGGACAATGTGCAATATAATGTGCAATACCTCTCCTGCTGGTCCCCCCCCCCCCCATCTTATTCTTTTTATATTTGTATATGTAAATACTTAATTTAATTTATCTAGAAGTTTTCTCTCTATTTTCTATTCTCTATTTATCCTGTAATGACGCTGCTGGAATCTTAATTTCCCTGAGGGAACCCTCCCAAAGGGCTCAATAAAGTTTAATCTAATCTATCTATCTAATCCAATATTGTCGTTTTTATTTTAACAAGGGGAGACCCTCGAAAAACCATCAGGTTTCAGGCCTCCCTTGCATGTCTTGTATTTGTTATATTTTGTTAAGCCAGTTGTGTTTCTGTATGTGCAAAAAACAATTAAAAAAAAAGTAGGCAAAGCTTTCTTATGCTGGGATCAGACGTCATGATATTTTTGTCTTTCACGACGGTCACCATATCAGATTCGACAACCATTGTGCACCATGCCTTTTAGAAGAAGAAGAAGCCGCTTTATTCTATCACATGCACACTTGAGCACAGTGAAATTCCTCCTCTGCATTTACCCCATCTGAAGCCGTGAACACGTCCGCGTGCACCCCCCCCAGAGCAGTGGGCAGCTATGCTACAGCACCCGGGGAGCAGTTGGGGGTTAGTTGCCTTGCTCAAGAGCACTTCAGCCCAAGGCCGCCCCATGTTAACCTAACCTGCATGTCTTTGGACTGTGGGGGAAACCGGAGCACCCGGAGGAAACCCACACAGATACAGGGAGAGCATGCAAACCCCACACAGAAAGGCCCCCCTCGGCCACTGGGCTCAAACCCAGAACCTTCTTGCTGTGAGGCGACAGTGCTAGCCACTACACCACCGTGCCACCCAGTGTCTTGGTCAGGAGACTGGCAACACTACCTGCCCAATCATCATTCATGTCCTTGCAGGTCTTCGGGGAGGAGGGTCAAGAAATCATCAATCATGGCTATCAAGGAACACGTCAGAGTTGTCAAACTAGGTTAAAAAAAAAAAAAAATACACTAAAGTTCTGACATGCTCAACTTTTTTGTATGGGTTTTGTCGGGTGTCCTAGACGCTACATCACTGTTCTTTGACTGCATCACTGAAGCTGCGAGAAGTAAAAGTCACTGAAACGAGCTTGTCTCAAACCAATGTCTCATGAGATTTGGCAGACTGCTGTGTTTATTAAACTGTCTCCTTATGCAACATGATCTTTAAAGGAAACCAAGGCAATAACGGGGCGGGGACGGGACGTTTCCCTGCCAAATTTTGGATGGGTAACATGTCACAGGTATATTATAGGCTGAAAAACCCTGAACTGGCCCAAACCAGATTTTTCATTTCCTGCAAAGATCATATTTCAGGGAAAGGAACGTTCAACGCTGTTTTCCCAGACTGCCACTCATACAGTAGATTGACTGTTCCACTGTCTTATGTTACATTATTTCTGTTTATGTGAACCATTCTTGTATTAGCATGGGCTTCGTCTGAAACACGTGAACATTGGTGTGTCCTTTCAGCCGATCCGGACTGTTCTGCTGTCCTTCCATGTGATACTGTAATACTGTCTGAAGCATTTCAGTAGATGTGGACCAGTCCCCTGTCTCAGTGTGTAGTCTGAGCATTCATGGTCTGCCTCATCATTTCAAATGAACATTAAACCCTTTTGTGCTTGCTTTTAAAACAGAAATTTCTTCCACAATGACAACCCGTTTGCATTTATTTGAAATATTCCACATATGATTTGGAGAGAAAATGCAAAAATTATTTTAGGACGAGCATTTTTGGGGTGCCAAGAATTTCACAAACTTTTCTGTCGCCTGAAACAGCATGAACAGCTCAACTGGATGATGTCACACGCTCTAGGACATGTTGTGTGTCTCAGGAAGAAAAAGTGTGTTTGTTGGAGAGAAAGTGTGAGACTCATCAGGCTGTTTCACAATCAGGGGAAATTTTCAGGTCTAAAATATTTCATGTCTTCTGCAGCAGTGGTTCCATATGGTCGGAACTGTAATACCAACAACCGGAATGCTGACGATCCTTGTGATTTTCCAGAGAAACAGTTTTTTTTGACCAACACTCATTTCAACCACATGTGAAGCTTTGCTGCAAATGTGTCTTACGCCTGTTTCAAGTCCTGTTTTTTACCGTGATGCACAAAATGACATCCAACCCAGCTGAGCTGCCAAGACATGAAAAAACCCGCATCGGAAAAATCTAAAGAGGAATGTCAATGATCCGTCAGGATTCATTGAACCTTAAAGTTGCTGATTAGTGTTTTAGGGCCGATTATATCTCGGACCTGTACGTCTTCTGGTCTGTACAGGGTTAGTTGATTGGGCTCCTCTGGTGGTCATGCTGATGAGGCACGATGCAATCTGGTCTTTTCATTCACCACAGTTTGCCTACTCAACCACTTCTGAAACTGCTTTTTGGCATTTCACATGCCGAGATTTTCCAACTCCTTTGGCACAGCCTGCGAGTTTACAAGCCTACAGACGTATCACAGCTGCTGTCATTGCATACGTGTACATAAGTTCATCTTGATAATTATTGACCTCTACCGTACATAATTTATGTCTCGCACACATGATCGGTTATTTCTGTGATCATGTCAGATTACGATGGACCAAATGCACCAAAGAAAAGAAAGCATGTGCATTTGAAAACGAAATACAATAAAAAAAGGTCTCTGCATTTTCATGTGTCCAGCCTGTGAAAGAGCAGCCAGGCAAAGCTTTCTGCACAGTGAGGATAGACTATTATTCTATCCACATTCACTGGATATGAGCAATCATGCGCTCTGACTGGCTACTCTACTACTAAGCTATCAGCCCATATACCGTGAGTAGAGAAAAACAAAATGGTGGAGCGTGTTGCTGAACCAACCGAGGACGAAATAAAAACTCTACTCCAAAACAAAACCCCCAAAAATACAAAAAAAACCCCAAAAACCCCACAAGATCAACTGTGAGCCCCTGCTCACTTACGTATCCACCCGCTCTCGCTTATATCAGAGTGCAAGCAATCGAAGGAATAGGACACTTATTATGAATATTGACTTCAACAAATAATGAACCCTGAAACAAGTAAGTAAAGAGCAGTGTCTCTCCCCAGGGATTTCAAACAGCATCCTGGTCAACTGTCATTTTGAAATAATATTTTCCTTCTTGAAGTCTCGTCAAAATCCACGCTATATGTTTCGTAAATACATTCAGTCAGTAAACAGGAAGTCGATGTGCGACAGACCTGAAAACGGTATACACGGTATAGAACCCCAAGTTGAAGTTTGTTACCAAATATCAAGTGGCTAGGATTTGTGGTTGCTGAGAAAAAGGGCGTTTCAGACGGTCAGAGATTAACCAGTATGCCCCCTCCTTCGGAGCGGGGGTATAATAATAAAAATGCAGCAAAATCTGGAATAAAAGTATTTGATAGTAAGAACGTATCTTTTTTTATTTTTCAAGAATTATTATAAAAGCATTTTTCACAAATTGCTCCCATCATTTCTCTGGTTTGTAAAGCAGAAATGATTTTGTTGGACGTTTTGTACAAAGTTTTAATTTATCAAATTTGCAAAAAAAAAAAAAAATGCTCTGCTTCTCAAAATCCAGTGAATGTGGATAGAATAAAATAGTTATTCTGCTCAATCTCGTCGTACATGGCTTAGGGACAACTCGGTGCTACGCGCCCCGTCGGCTGTCAGTTCATGTACGACTCGATTTTGTGGAATAACTTAAATATTTGTAAACCACTTCTTTATAAGATCTAGGCCTAATGCTTAAGTGTCCCTTTATATTAAGCCTAGGTCACAACCGGACGTACGATTTTTTGGCCGTGCGATTTTTGGCGTTTCCCAAATCGCTGCGGTTTTTTTTGGTTTGTGGAGAAAGACGCACGTTGGCCGTAAGTTTGTCTTGCAACCTGAAAAAAACGTAAGCGCCCGTAGAGTTTGTTTGACATGACAAAGAACCTCTGCGGCCGGTCTGCGGCTTGAAAATCAGCACGTCACACGTGCGCCCTCCGTGCATTTCTTGCGTTTTTTGCACGTAGACCGGCTGTAGGAGCACGTACGGCCGGTTGTGACTGAGGCATTACTGGTGTGTAAAGAGATCCCTATCTCTATGTTGGAAATATCCCAGTGTTTTAATGTATCTAAAATCTAGATCTGCATCCGATAGACTCAACTGTAGGCCGACCGTAGCATAACGTCTAATGATCAAAGACGAATACGTGATTTCTCAAATGTCAAGGTTGTTGCCCCATCAAAATAAACACTGCTCGGTGCTGTTTGATACTAAACATGTGCTGTGATAAACTCTCAGCAGATCCACCATCCACCTGCAAGTTTTGATCCCAATATAAATGTCATAAAAATAAGCTGAAATGCTTGGAAATTGCATACTGCTATTTAAAAAAAAATAAAATAAAAAATTTGGGGAACACCCTCAGACCCCCTTCCGCATCCTCCCTCCCCCCTTGGTGGCTTCACCGCTGTCGATCGGCTGCCATGTGCATAGGCGCCAACTTCATGTCAACATTGGGGGGTCAGAATCATGTTCTTGCACCGTGACGTCATGACGTCGGCAGTGTACGTAGTTGAATATCAAAAACTCAGTTGTAAGTCATTTTCATTCTTTACTATTCACCGTTGCAAGTAGGAAGCGCCCATTTTAACGATAACTTATTATGATGCATTAAAAAAAATCTCACGACTTTAAACATTGTATGAAACACAATTTATTCAATAAACAAATTTAGTTTAATGCAATTTTCTTTGAGATGAATTCGGCAGACAACTGACAAGAATAGTGCAAAAAAAAAAAAAAAGTGCACCATACTCCATAAAAAGGCGCGTTAAACTCATATATCCGCATCGGCTTTAACACAGACTTCAGTGTCCAAATTCTGCACAACATGATCACCTTCATTGCTGGTGGCTGCCGGCCTATTGGTTCGGATAATCCACTTGTCCATTTTGCTTCATTTCTATGTTCACTGTTCAGTGAAAACGGTTGCGGGAGGCCACACAGAACTTTTCGCCTCAGTAGTGCTGCCTTGGTTGCTACGCAACGAACCATTTTATTGATGTTTTTTTTTTTTTTTGCCTGGGCCGCGTAGGCCTAGTGCTACGCAGTGTAAATTTTGCGGAGTGCAACCTGTCAATCACTCACTGCCAACCATTGGAATATTGCAAGCAAAAAAGGGGGCGGGTCATGTCCGATCATAACATTTTAGGTGACGTTTCTATAGATTACTTATTTTGCATTCAAAGCTAGGCTATTATTTGTTTAATTGGTTTCAATCGTCAGTTAACATGAATTCATCTGTACTGTTTACTACTTTTTCACGTTTCATTATTGGGGTGTTTTTGCCCCCCAACTTTATCTTTGGGGGGTCAAAAAGGTCCGTGCCCCCCCCGCAGATGGCGCCAGTGGCTATGTGGCTTCAGCCTCCGACATCACTTCAGAAATGGACCAGAATTTGGAAATCGGAAACCTGGGACGTGTGCAGAGTATTCTGCTTCAAAAAAGACACGTTTTCTTCAAAAATCTTTTACAACCTCCTCACACGGTCAGTGTTTTCCAGCGAGGACATTTTTGATGGATAAAGGATACTTCAGAGGCACTTACTTTATTTATAAAAAAAAAAGTGACATCCACTTAAATATCTTTCTGTTGGGAATGAAAGTACCCTGTACGTCCCAAAGTAAAACCAAGTTAGTGTGGAAAAAAATGCGTTTCTGAATTTAACCAGTAAAATCAAAGTAGAATTAAATAAAATGTGCACAAGGTCAAAACTGAGCCGCAGGAGTTAGTTGGTGTTTTTCAAAAAGACAACAACCGTGATTGCGAAACAGCCCAAGAAGCACTTTTAATGCACTTAAGAGAAGCAATGCATCATGCAACAACGGCCCACAAATTCCTCGACTGTATGAAAAGAGTGGATTATAAACATAGATTAACAAAGAACGCACACATAAACATAGATTTGTCTTGTGCGTATGCACACACACACAAACGCATGCACGCACACAATGCAGCTTGTCATGTTTCTGAGAAACTGCAGCTTGACCTCCGACTGTTCCAAAGCACTGGCGCTGGAGACTCCTTCCATCTAAGTCGCACACGGGTTCTGCTCGTCTGCAGGACAAGTCTGAGCTGTTACTATAGAAATGAAACCACGTTAATCTAAACCTGCGATATGCAGCTGCACTACTGTCAGAGAACCACCTTCTGACCAATCAGAATCCAATTTGGTAAATCAGTCATTTATTAAATATTTACTTTGATACAGAAAAACTTGAATACAATCAAGTACTATACATCATGTGCAGCTTCTCCTTCAAAAGTGGCTTTTTTTAAACTTCCTGTGTATAACTACTTGAAGTGTGTGTATCATAGCGAATCAGTGAGGAGTGGCTAGATAAACACACACCAAGTATTTCAGTGTCCTCAGCTCCGAGACTCTTCTTTCCTCCGACTCTCATCACTGGCGCATGTAAGTGCTCTGTCTTTATTCGTCTCTCAAAACCTTTTCTTTCATTCAAAACTCAACTTTACTTAAAAAAAAGGGGGTTCATTTGACAGCAGCTCATGACTTGCATGAAGGTTATTTTTGCTTAAAGGTTAAAATGTCCAAGTTGGTTTTACTTACAAGATTATGTTTAAATTAAACAAAGGAAAGTTTGTCTTAAAATAATACTGAATATTAAAAAAATGCAATTTAAACAAGAATAAAGTTTCGGTTTATGATACGGACTGGAGCTACTTTTGAACCGCTGCCTTTTTTTTTTTTGTAGTTTGTTTTTTGTTTTTTTTTTTTTGCTCATGATTATTAATCATTTTTCAGACAATGAATCCATTTTAAACAAGTGTGAACTGAATTAACACCTCTTTGTATTTTTGTTGAGTGGGGTGTGTGTGTGTGTGTGTGTGTGTGTGTGTGTGTGTGTATGTATACGCACGCATGCATGTGGGAGTATTGTACAGTTCAATGTACAAGTCTTCGGTGCAGTCATTTTTAAATCTTAATCCTGTTCTAAAATGTTTCTTTTCTGATTCGAGTCTGTTCAAAAGAATTTTTGGTTTCTACACATTACTCCTCCAGCAAAAAAATAAATCTGAGAATCAAAGTCTTGAGAAGTTCTGATCAGATTCTTCATGAGGTCGCTACCAGGCAATTTCCTTCAAAACTGGACAAATTGTACCAGAGACTCCTGATTGCCACATCGCCAAAAGGCTCCGAACTGCCCTTTTTTAGTTGATTTTTGTGCCACAGACTTTTCCACAATACTCTACACACACACACAAAGTATTCCCTGAATATACTCCGGATCCATCACGGCCCTGACCAGGATAAAGTGTGTGCTTGCTCAAAATGAATGAAATCACACAATCCAAAGTTTAAAAAAAAAAGCCCTAAATGCACTTCTACTGAGCAATTTACCTGGAAAAAAAAAAAAAAAAGTTGTGCACAAATCAGTCACCTGCCATGAAATGAAGGAGAACCTTCAACACAAGTGCTCGCGTCATGCTGGTTAAAACGAAATATTTTTTATCCGTCTTGCATCAAGTTGACCTTTTTTTTTTTTTTTGGACAAATCAAAACCTTGGAATTTTTAAGTCTTTCTTTAATTTTTGGCAAAAACAGTAGAAAAATCACAAGCAAGAAATGACCAAATGTAACTTCACAATGTAAAGCTCTCTAAAAATCTGTTCAATGTTTTCACGTATTGCGTCTTTCACAGAAAAAATTCAAATGACCAACTGAATAAAAAAATAAATTCACATTCAAAGAGAAAGTGGACAATTATTTTTTGCTTCAGCAAATTAATCCTGATCAGCTGTTCATATCCGATTAACTGAATTATAGTCATTGCAAAAATATGATGTCACTCTCTATGTGGGTGCTGTTGGTCTTAAGCGATCAGTCTCATTAAATCAGTCTCATTAATAATACCATTAATTTTGGTGTTTAATAATAAATTACCAAACAGCTAGATTATGGTATATTCCAAATTATTAATGATCACTACTGATGCAGCAATAATGTATTACTTACCGTATTACATAGACACTACAGCCAATAGCATTCATATACACTTGGGTGAAGGCAATTTTGGAGTTCTTTGAGACTGTGTGACTTCAAGTATATAGTAGCAACAAACAGACACACAGTCTCATCTCATCTGTAGCCGCTTTATCCTGTTCTACAGGGTCGCAGGCAAACTGGAGCCTATCCCAGCTGACTACGGGCGACAGGCGGGGTACACCCTGGACAAGTCGCCAGGTCATCACAGGGCTGACACATAGACACAGACAACCATTCACACTCACATTCACACCTACGCTCAATTTAGAGTCACCAGTTAACCTAACCTGCATGTCTTTGGACTGTGGGGGAAACCGGAGCACCCGGAGGAAACCCACGCGGACAACATGCAAACTCCGCACAGAAAGGCCCTCGCCGGCCACGGGGCTCGAACCCGGACCTTCTTGCTGTGAGGTGACAGCGCTAACCACTACACCACCATGCCGCCAGACACACAGTTTAACAGAATAATTGAATTTATTATAACAATGATACTAAATGGGTAATAGCAGTTGAAATACATTCAATATGGTCAACATTATATATATATATATATATATATATATATATATACACACACACACACATATATATATATATATATATATATATATATATACACACACACACACACACACACATATATATATATATATATATATATATATATATATATATATATATATATATATATATACACACATATATATATACACACATATATAGTGTGTATATATGTATATATATATATATATGTGTGTGTATATATATATATATATATATATACATACACACACACATATATACACATATATATATATATATATATATATATATATATACATATATACACACACACATACACACATACATACATATATATATATATATATATATATATATATATATATATATATATATATATATATATATATATATAAATGGTGAGGTAATACTGTGTGGCTGTGCGTGTGTGTGTTTGAGGGACTGGAATCTTATCTAAGGTGTGTGTGTATATGAGAGGGAGAGGGAGGCGTGTGTGTTGGGGGAGGTGAGAATCACCTCATGGTCTTTTGAGACAAAGGAATTAGCCGTGGTTGCTAATCCACTACACTATAACATTACCAAATTCACTGAAATCTTGATGAGGTCAAAATATGTGCAATAATGAAATTAAAGGATGTTAGAGAAGATAGCAAAGAGCATGCAACAGCCTATCTTTTGGAAACAACGGAGAGAGAGCAATGTAGAACATAATTGATCAGTATGCACAAACAGTTTCTGAGTTTAAATTCACACTACTTCATAAAGCTAATTCCTAAGACTAATTTGCCCAAATGCCAGCCTTACTTCCAGTAATCGATATCTCTAGGCGGGATGTGCAGAGATGTCCCGAAGTTCCGTGGAGTTTCACAGAGCTCGTGGAGGCTTCTGGAAAAAGCAGAGAATTCTTGTTCCGACGCTTCATCGTTCGTGAGGAAGAGTCTCTGATCAATAATGTGCACAGCGATTAAGTCAGAAGGAATCCGGTCGCTTCTAACTTTTAATTAACTGCTTGGGCGGCAGTCGTAACGTTACTTATAATAAACAAATAAAACCGGTTGTAACTCAATATGAGTGAGACGGCGCAACTTAAGTAGTTTTACCGTGGCCAGTGGTATATACGAAAGCGCGCCGAGTCTTCTTCTTCTTGCAAGGCAGACGTCTTGATCTCGAATGTTCTGATGAGAGGGTGTCTCTTTATGTCTGTACGACGTGGAGTCCACAGCACCAAAGAGGAAGAATGTAGTGTGGCTTAGTCACTTATGGAGTCAGGGGAGGATGTGACGTAGGTAATCCCGCCTAGGCATCACGTAGGTCATGTAGGTACAGCCACCGTCCCGTCTAGAACTACAAATCCCATCAACTAACTTCCGCGATGGAAGTTAGTTGATGGGATTTGTAGTTCTAGACGGGACGGTGGCTGTACCTACATTCCCCCTTTTGGTCTCAGGGGTATGACGGAGTCGTAGCACTAAGAGCACAGTACAGTACAGTCCACATGTCCATAGTCCTTGAGGTAGCATCCTCTGTACAGTCCATAGTCCTTGAGGTAGCATCCTCTGTACAGTCCATGGTGTCCTGTGAAACCTGTGTAAACTCATGATTCCTAGTAAGACAGTTGGAGGCATAGGCATTTGGGCCAATATCAGGCTGTAAGCATTTGAGCATATAATCACTATCTAACTAGGTCAAAATCACATCTATAAAAAAAACAAACACTACATAGTTACTTCATTTCTTATGCATGAAAACAAGAAAAGAGAAGGAATGAGGGAAAGAAGTATTAGTGCTTGGGTTAGTAAGCCTAATCTTCTGGAAAGGTAATAGCAGTGGGTGGTCTGGCCAGAAAGCATGCGCTACTGCAGCTAAAGCTGTCAGGGATGCAGACCATCTTATCCAGCTTGGCGTGCAGTGTTCTTATGTATTTGTGTAGCATGTATGCGATGCCAGCGGTTAAGACCCAGCCACTGAGAAGTCCCAAAGCAATCAGACTTATAGTAGATCCTAGATCAGATGACTCTCTGACCTGGTAGCGGGAGACCATAGTCAAAATTCCAGTCTGGCCTAAACTAAATTTCACCGTTTTGGTCCCTTTAACTAGTAGTTGCTGTTGGAGGGTGTTATTGATCTCAAGATCATAACCTTGAAATGCATCTATCATTTCAATCTCAGAATCGTACCTGTCAGTACTAAGATAGTGTAGGGTGATATCACCTACATGAATGGTGGCTCCCTGTGGTACACTAAGGAACACCGTTTGGTTTGGGATTTTCATTCTGGTGGCTGTGTCGTGCTGATCGTATGACATCAAGACTTCAGTTTTTGGAGTGTTAACAACCCACCGACTACCAGCTCTCTCTACTCTAGTTTCCATATCCTCGTCCTTTGCGGACATTTGACCTACACACTTTTGTTTGGGCGCTTTTGCCCTCAAACCACACAGACGATCTGTAGTGTCTCTAATGAATGGGTTGCTTGGGCAGACCCAGTAGATGTCTTTAGTAGAGGTGCACATCTCTAGGTTGGGAATAAAGTAGACAGAGGGGTTGTCATCATGGAATGCTACCATGGGTGGTGTTTGTATGCGTATACGGACATTGTTTTTCCAGAAACCCACGTTGAGGACAGACTTGAGTCTATATATGTTGTTTTTTTCAATAATGGGTAGGTTCAGCATGAATCCTATCTCTAAGTCTTGTGGATTCACAAAAATGGGAATAGCACTGCCACGACTATAGGCCAGGTGTATTTGCGATGAATACACATTAGAGGTAGTAGCGGATTTTAGTATTTTATCTACCATGCTAAGGGGTATCAGATACGGTGGGATTTTACCACTACTCAGGGTACTGATTGAGCTGCTAATTTCTCTAAGCAGGTCTTGCATCAAATCCCTTACTACCCGGACGTATTTGATCTCGTTCTTGACTATTTCGGCCAACTTGTCTATGGCATGCACAGTGTTATTGTGGTAAATGTGACTGGGAATGTTAGTGTATGCTTATGGGTGAGTGAGGTGTACAAGCTAGGTGGACAGGAAGGGCCTAACTATCGTCCACCCCCTTTTTGGAGTGAGGACTGTTCAAAAGGCTTGATTTGATTGCTATGGACCCATCGATATGAGGGCGTTTGATTAGGCCTAGATGTCCTAATGCGATACGCGACAGGGAACAGTCTTCCCACGATCAAAAGGTCCTGACCAGTGTGGTAGGAACTTCTTTGAGACTCCTACCGGCTTGGTAAAGTTGAAGTATAGGACTTTGTCGCCTATTTGATATTCGTGATGGGAGGCTTTTCGGTCATAGTAGGCCTTTTGTCCTTTTACGCTCGTTTCGAGATTCTTTTGGGCCCATGCAAAGGTTGACTGTAGGTGGTGCTGTAGGTCGGCGACATATTGATGTGCAGTGTATGCAGTTGCGACGCTCATGTCCTCTGGTCTGTACAGGAGATGCAGTGGGAGAACCATCTCCCGCCCAGTCATCATTTCAAAGGGTGTGACTCCAGTGGTGTGATGAGGGGTGGACCTAATGGCCATTAGCACCAAGGGAAGCTTCACATCCCAATCTTTACCATGGTGGGTGACATACTTCCGCAGCATGCTCACAATGGTTTGATTGGCTCGTTCAACCTGACCAGAGTATTGAGGGTGGTACGCAATATGGAATTTCGCCTCAATGCCTAACATGTTCCACAGCGCAGCCATTACACCAGCAGTGAAATGGGTGCCTTTGAGTCGATGGATAGAGGGAGGCTTTTCTGCATGAATACGGGGCAGGAATGGCTTTGACACAGCATGTCAAACAAAGTCTGGCTGATGGCTGACTTCTCAGACCAAAGCGTCATAGCTGCATTGAGGACCGTGGTCCCATTGACTCGCACTTCACCTGATAGGATAGGGCAGTACATAGCTGAGGTTGAGTTACTCAAGGAACAAAGGAAAGAGGCATGGTTTTCCAAAGAATTGTGGCCACTAGGGGGAATTGCGATGTCGGGTGTTTCGACACCAGACTCTGTGTACGAAGATTTGAACTGAAATTCATCGGAAATTTGGTCTCCCGTGGCACTCGGTTGGTCGGTGTCTGCACTAATCTCATCACAGCGGGCTTGTGCCTGTTTTGTGGGATCCAACGGCTGTGGGGTCGTGATTCTGCAGTCATTAGAATCCCGCGACCAAATGTCTTTGAAATCATAAAGCAATTGGCGGAGTTCTTGTTTCTGAGCATCCAAGGTTAGGCCATCAGCCTTAGTAAGCTGTTGTTGGACCTCCAGTTCGAAACCTGGGTATGGATCGCCTAATGGAGAATCTACAGCATCTGACGCAGGGGTGTTTTGTGTGCTTGCCTTCACCACCAGGGGGGGCCCTACATCCTGACCATCGCCTGCTGTTTCACAGGGATCTCCTCCCCATTTCACGAGATATACAGTACTTGTGGTTCCTGGCCTAGTCATGCCAGCAGGTAGCCTTTGTCATCTTTCTTGGGCTCTTTTGTTTTATCTGTTGAGGGGTCTGACTTCTTCTGTAACAGTCCTTTAATCTCAGCCAACTGGGCTTTCAAAGAATCCAGCTCTGAGCGGAACTCACCAGGTTGGTCTGAGTCACTGTGTCGGTCACCTCTACCCCTACGTGTAGAGCTACGGTCAGAGCGCTTCTGCCGTCTCTGGCCAGAGCGGGGATGACTATCTTGCTGCCAACCGCCTTGTTCCTTATGACCCTTTTCATATGATGAGCAGTTGCCATGGTCACTGTGGCCTTGCCCTCGGTCTCTCCTGGCCTTACCTTGCTGGGTCTTCCACTCACCCTGGTGATGGCTCGGCAAGGGGTGGTTTGGACCGGGATTTCTCCCTTTTGGAGCTTCACCTCCTTCTAAGGCTAGTGGGGGCCTGTCTGCACCCTGGAGACTAAGGACCCTGGGTTCATCATCATTTCTGTCTGTGGTTTTGACAATGGTCTCCCAGGTCATTTGGGCTAGTTGCCTAATTTCCCTCATCAAGTAGAAACCTTGTCAACACATCAGTGTGACTTGAGTCCGCACGCTTGGGTTATGTAAGAAGAGGGATTTGAAGCCTCTATCTTCTTCCAAGCCTGGTGCACTACTACCCTGGAAATAGGCAGTATGTAGCTGTCTATAATATTCACGAGGCGCCTCAGACCATTTCTGTTAAATTTGTATTGCACACAATGTCGTGGAGGTTTCATCCGTGTACGGTGCATATTCTTCCCTCATGTAATTGTGAAGTTTCGAATTGCTATCGCGAACGTCTGGGGGTAGCGTCTCTAAAAAGGCACGAACGCTGCTACTGGAGGTCTTCCAGATCAGTTTAAGTTTCTCTCGCATTGTGGCTTTCGGCAGGTCCATCAGGCATCGGTCAATTTCTCATAAATAATCATTTACATTTGTTCTTTTATTGTCAGGATCGAATTGCTCAACATCTTTGGCAAGTAGGTCAATTTGCCGTATGCAAAGGGCTTGGTGCATGTCCTTGTGCGGCCTCCTTCACTCTCCTGAGTACTCACTATCTGAGCTACTCTGGTATTGCTCCCGTTTCGCACGAGATTCGTAGTCTGATTCATCCGAAGATGGCTCAGGGATACCGTAGTGCACTGACCTGGGTGTGCTATGGGCCTGGGCTTGGGATGAGCGCAGTATGGCTCCACCCTGGCTAAACGACGAAGGAGTCGTGTAGCGAGTTGATGGAGTTTGGCGGGATGTCTGGTCCTCGACCAGGTAATCCACGGTGTCCGGCTCGGACGCCTCTTCCCGCTCTGAGCTTCGGCGCATTGCTGGGGGTCTTTCACGCCCCTCGCACCCTTCTTGGGGGGTCTGCTCCTTGGCAGCCCTCTTGGCAGCATTTTCGGCTTTCTCTAGCCTTTTGGCGCAATCATCAAGGGAGTTTTTCAAGAGCTCATGCTCCCTATATAAATCATTGTGTCTATGTCTGTACGACGTGGAGTCCACAGCGCCAAAGAGGAAGAATGTAGTGTGGCTTAGTCACTTATGGAGTCAGGGGAGGATGTGACGTAGGTAATCCCGCCTAGGCGTGACGTAGGTCATCGCGGAAGTTAGTTGATGGGATTTGTAGTTCTAGATGGGACGGTGGCTGTACCTACATCTAAGTGCTCATTTTCAATTTAAAATTTCAATTAAATAAATTTACTTAATTAACTAACTTATTTGGTTTATTTCACCTCTCCTACTTATTTTTCATTGATGTGGTCGGCGTCGTTTTAATTTTAAAAATGCTAAAGATTTGATGTAAAAATTCACCAAACAACAAACAAAACAACACGCATTCATTTTCTATTTACAAAAATGTGTCATTTCAGGCCACTGGGAAGGGTCCAGCGATGGGAACGGTTCATGGATTGCTTTGTATTTTTGTAATCGCATCCTACATCATCATCAGTCATGGCCAAAAGATCGGTAAGATCATTTTTCATTATTGAGAAAATATGACATGATTTTTTTTTTTTTTGGAGAAACTTTTTTGGTCACTCATTGTGAATGTGATATTGTGAAAAGTAATAACCACCAGTGTCTCGGTCTTGCAGTGTGCACACAGGAATCCAAGGCTGATATAGTGTTTTTAGTGGATGGCTCTGCCAGCATCGGTCTCAAGAACTTCCAACAGATCCGGGACTTTCTCATGTCCGTCGTGACTAACTTTGACATCGCTCCAAATAAGATCAGGGTTGCGATGGTCCAGTTTAGTGATACACCAAAAACTGAGTTTTTCCTCAACACCTATGAGGAAAAGCAGGAGATTCTCAACTACATTAAACAATTGCCGTATAAGACTGGCGGCACCTACACGGGCCTGGCCTTGCAGTTCTTGCTGAAAAACCACTTTGTTGAGCAAGCAGGGAGTCGGGCAAATCAAAAGGTGCCCCAGATTGTCTTTGTCATCACAGATGGAAAATCTCAGGATGAGGTCGAGCCATACGCTCAGGAACTGAGACAGAAGGAAATCACGGTGTATGCCATTGGAATCAAAGACGCAGATGAGAAGTTCCTGAAGAAGCTCGCAAGTCAGCCATATGAAAATCACGTGTTCAGCGTGTCTGACTTTAATGCCCTCCAGGAAATCTCACTGAGTGTCAGTCGTGAGCTGTGCACCACTGTCGAAGAGGCACAAGGAGAGAGACAAGGTAAGAGGCCTATTCAGGGGGTGGGAGGGGTGTAAATAAATAAATTAAAAAAATCAGAAAGTCTGCTTTGGGAATGGTTTTCATGTTAAATCGTGGCTTATTTTCGATTATGCAACAGCGCTCTTGAATTTAAGAATCTGATTGGTCAAAAAGGTGACGATCAAATCAAATCAAATTTATTTGTACAGCACTTTTAACAATAAACATTGTCGCAAAGCAGCTTTACAGAATTTGAACGACTTAAAACATGAGCTAATTTTATCCCT
This sequence comes from Neoarius graeffei, assembly GCF_027579695.1. NCBI lineage: Eukaryota > Metazoa > Chordata > Actinopteri > Siluriformes > Ariidae > Neoarius > Neoarius graeffei. The sequence continues at coordinate 7,790,223 of NC_083575.1, read as the reverse complement.
AATCTATCCCCAATGAGCAAGCCTGTGGCGACGGTGGCAAGGAAAAACTCCCTCAGACGACATGAGGAAGAAACCTCGAGAGGAACCAGACTCAAAAGGGAACCCATCCTCATTTGGGCAACAACAGACATTCATTTTTTAGGACAACAGCTCTGACGGTCATTTGGTTGCCAAGTGCTCATTGTTACGTGTCACGTTATTCTTTCGATATGAACAACTTACACAGAGAATTGTATGGCAAAGATGCCACAGAAATTGATTTAAAAATATATATTTGTTGGTAAGGTGAATTTTTCTGTGAGGAGACATTTAGTTCACATTGATTTGAAGGAGTCTCCAGTGCCACGCAAGCTGCAACTTTTCCGACATTGGAAAATTCTGTCTTCACTTAGAGAGAGAGAAAAACAGTAAGGTAATGGATAATAATAATAATAATAATAATAATAATAATAATAATAATAATAATAATATTATTATTTCAGGATGTGCTGTTATATAAAAATTACCAACCTCAGCGTGATAACAGCAATTCCATTTCATTACACCATCTGTAATTGATTATTTTCCTACAACCCCGATTCCAAAAAAGTTGGGACAAAGTACAAATTGTAAATAAAAACAGAATGCAATAATTTACAAATCTCAAAAACTGATATTGTATTCACAATAGAACATAGACAACATATCAAATGTCAAAAGTGAGACATTTTGAAATTTCATGCCAAATATTGGCTCATTTGAAATTTCATGTCAGCAACACACCTCAAAAAAGTTGGGACAGGGGCAATAAGAGGCTGGAAAAGTTAAAGGTACAAAAAAGGAACAGCTGGAGGACCAAATTGCAACTCATTAGGTCAATTGGCAATAGGTCATTAATATGACTGGGTATAAAAAGAGCATCTTGGAGTGGCAGCGGCTCTCAGAAGTAAAGATGGGAAGAGGATCACCAATCCCCCTAATTCTGCGCCGACAAATAGTGGAGCAATATCAGAAAGGAGTTCGACAGTGTAAAATTGCAAAGAGTTTGAACATACAGTATCATCATCTACAGTGCATAATATCATCAAAAGATTCAGAGAAGAATCTCTGTACGTAAGGGTCAAGGCTGGAAAACCATACTGGGTGCCCGTGATCTTCGGGCCCTTAGACGGTACTGCATCACATACAGGCATGCTTCTGTATTGGAAATCACAAAATGGGCTCAGGAATATTTCCAGAGAACATGATCTGTGAACACAATTCACCGTGCCATCTGCTGTTGCCAGCTAAAACTCTATAGTTCAAAGAAGAAGCCGTATCTAAACATGAACCAGAAGCGCAGACGTCTTCTCTGGGCCAAGGCTCATTTAAAATGGACTGTGGCAAAGTGGAAAACTGTTCTGTGGTCAGACGAATCAAAATTTGAAGTTCTTTATGGAAATCAGGGACGCCGTGTCATTCGGACTAAAGAGGAGAAGGACGACCCAAGTTGTCATCAGCGCTCAGTTCAGAAGCCTGCATCTCTGATGGTATGGGGTTGCATTAGTGCGTGTGGCATGGGCAGCTTACACATCTGGAAAGACACCATCAATGCTGAAAGGTATATCCAGGTTCTAGAGCAACATATGCTCCCATCCAGACGACGTCTCTTTCAGGGAAGACCTTGCATTTTCCAACATGACAATGCCAAACCACATACTGCATCAATTACAGCATCATGGCTGCGTAGAAGAAGGGTCCGGGTACTGAACTGGCCAGCCTGCAGTCCAGATCTTTCACCCATAGAAAACATTTGGCACATCATAAAACGCGAGATACGACAAAAAAGACCTAAGACAGTTGAGCAACTAGAATCCTACATTCGACAAGAATGGGTTAACATTCCTATCCCTAAACTTGAGCAACTTGTCTCCTCAGTCCCCAGACGTTTACAGACTGTTGTAAAGAGAAAAGGGGATGTCTCACAGTGGTAAACATGGCCTTGTCCCAACTTTTTCGAGATGTGTTGTTGTCATGAAATTTAAAAATCACCTAATTTTTCTCTTTAAATGATGCATTTTCTCAGTTTAAACATTTGATATGTCATCTATATTCTCATCTCATCTCATTATCTCTAGCCGCTTTATCCTTCTACAGGGTCGCAGGCAAGCTGGAGCCTATCCCAGCTGACTATGGGCGAAAGGCGGGGTACACCCTGGACAAGTCGCCAGGTCATCACAGGGCTGACACATAGACACAGACAACCATTCACACTCACATTCACACCTACGGTCAATTTAGAGTCACCAGTTAACCTAACCTGCATGTCTTTGGACTGTGGGGGAAACCGGAGCACCCGGAGGAAACCCACGCGGACACGGGGAGAACATGCAAACTCCACACAGAAAGGCCCTCGCCGGCCCCAGGGCTCGAACCCAGGACCTTCTTGCTGTGAGGCGACAGCGCTAACCACTACACCACCGTGCCGCCCTCATCTATATTCTATTCTGAATAAAATATGGAATTTTGAAACTTCCACATCATTGCATTCCATTTTTATTTACAATTTGTACTTTGTCCCAACTTTTTTGGAATCGGGGTTGTATAAACAGCATGCCCAAGTGTTTCATTCTTCACCCAACAGTTAGTCAGTACAACTGATCATGATAAAGTTGATCAGGCAGCTTTTACAAGTTCGTCAGAAGTGAGGGGAAAATGGCTTCAAAATTACACCACACAGTCCTTGACATGAAATTTAGATCCCATGCATGACAGTTTCCTTTTAATTAAGTACATTTCTGTTTTTTCTCCTAGAATGCAGTGAGATTACTGCAGCAGACATTGTTTTTCTTGTGGATTCGTCCGACACCATTGGAGACGACAAGTTTGAAGAAATACGCAATTTCCTCCACACTTTTGTACAGGGACTTGACATTGGTGAACAAAAGGTGAGAGTTGGCCTTGCTCAGTTTAGCGAGAGCCCACACCAGGAGTTCTTGCTTGGTGCAAATGAAGCCATGAAGGAAGACCTGCTCAAGAAGCTGCTCAGCATCCCATATCGCAGGGGTGGGCCAAAAAAAACGGGGCTCGCTCTGGACTTCATTCGGAACAAGTATTTCAGCCAAGCTAGACAAAACGTTTCAAAGATTGCCATCGTGATCACGGATGGGGAGTCGAGTGATGCTGTGCAGGGGCCAGCTCAGGAGCTCCGAAAGCAGGGAGTTGTCATGTTTGTGATTGAGACTGGACCAGCAAATAATGTGCAACTTCAAGCCATTGCTAACAGTCCCTGGAAAGAATTCTTGTTTAGCACTGATCATTACCAAAATTTACTCAGCCTGATTGAGAACCTACGCAGAAGAGTGTGTATTGCTGTTGATGACCAATTGCGAGGTAATTGGCACACCTTTCCTTTTGGACAGGTTATGTTCAGATTGTCAGATTCATCAGATAGAATAGCTGTAGTGAAAAGCGAGTGAATGGCAGCACGGGAATGTAACCACCCAGGATGCATCAGGCAGGCAACAGCATTTTGGAAAGATAATGTGAGGTCATACATTGTATATGAACAGAATCTTAAACTTAAATAATACCTACAGGTGTAGTGGGTGGTAGGGTTGTAGTCAAGACCACCTAAACCAAGACCAAGTCATGACTGAGACCAGAGTACATCGAGACAGAGACAAGACCAAAACTTTGAGGGGTTGAGACTCAGTCAAGACCAAGATGGGGCAAGACCGAGTCAAGACCAGAACAATGCATGTGAGGGGAGGGAGGGGTGTGACGGCTGTTAACAATCACAAAAATTTAAAATTAGGACTGAGTCACATTACTGGTTGCATCTAAGGCAGGAAATTTTCCATCCAATCATACTAATGATATTAACAAATAAATCAGAAAATACACAGGCAATTTCAGGAAATCCCTGCAGTTGTGGTCTTGACCAGTCTTGAAATAAAATCCCGAGTCCTCTCTGTCCGAGACTGAGTAAAAATGTAGTCAATTCCGAGATGAGACCTTCAAAAAGTGGTCCTGACTCCAAGCCCAATCTCAAGTAAAACGCCACTAGTGAATAGCATTACTGCTTCATGGGTGCAGGGTCTCTGGTTTAACATCTGTGCTCAGACGTGTCCATTCTGAGGCTTGGATGTTCTTCCAGAGTCTTGGGTTTCATTCAGGATTGTCCAGTTTCCGCCTGCTGTCCGAAAGCATTCCAAAAGGTAGGTGTACTGGGTACTCTAAATTGCCCCGGGTGTGAACGTGTGCCATCATGGTAGCCTGTGATGGAATGGTGTCCCATCCAGGGTGCATTCCCACCTCACTCTCAGTATTCCAGGGATGGGCTTGAGATCCACCATGACCCTGACCATGATAAAGTGAAGATGAATAAATAAATGAACAGTACCGACCAAAAAAGAAAAAAGGAGTTCCAGGTGCCAAACACTAAATCTTTCTACTTCCAATGACACTATTTGTCAGTAACTGTTATCTAAACTATGTTTCTGTTTATCTTTAAAATGGATACCAACAGAGCCCATTGACCCAAAAAAAAAAGTGCATAATTGGGCACACACACACACAAAATCTCATCTCATCTCATCAGTGTTGTTTTTGGCAGCCATTTTTGATTTAGTTTTAGTCTTAGTCTTTTGGACGAAATGCTTATTAGTTTTAGTCACATTTTAGTCAATTCCATCCTTGATAGTTTTGGTCTAGTTTTAGTCGACGAAAACTAAAAGGGTTTTAGTCCAGTTTTAGTCATTCATTTTAGTCGAAAAAATAATTACTTTAAAACATTAAATTAGGCCAGTACAGAGATAGGAAACTGTAATCGAGGTTGACAGGTTGTGCATAACATACTCTCTACATAAACGCTGTCTAATGTGCACGCTCTCTACATAAACGCCGTCTAGTGCGCATGCTCTCTACATAAACGCTGTCTAGTGCGCATGCTCTCTACATAAACGCTGTCTAGTGCGCATGCTCTCTACATAAACGCCGTCTAGTGCGCATGCTCTCTACATAAACGCCGTCTAGTGCGCATGCTCTCTACATAAACGCCGTCTAGTGCGCATGCTCTCTACATAAACGCCGTCTAGTGCGCATGCTCTCTACATAAACGCCGTCTAGTGCGCATGCTCTCTACATAAACGCCGTCTAGTGCGCATGCTCTCTACATAAACGCCGTCTAGTGCGCATGCTCTCTACATAAACGCTGTCTAGTGCGCATGCTCTCTACATAAACGCTGTAGTGCGCATGCTCTCTACATAAACGCTGTAGTGCGCATGCTCTCTACATAAACGCTGTCTAGTGCGCATGCTCTCTACATAAACGCTGTCTAGTGCGTATGCTCTCTACATAAACGCTGTCTAGTGCGCATGCTCTCTACATAAACGCTGTCTAGTGCGCATGCTCTCTACATAAACGCTGTCTAGTGCGCATGCTCTCTACATAAACGCTGTCTAGTGCGCATGCTCTCTACATAAACGCTGTCTAGTGCGCATGCTCTCTACATAAACGCTGTAGTGCGCATGCTCTCTACATAAACGCTGTAGTGCGCATGCTCTCTACATAAACGCTGTAGTGCCCATGCTCTCTACATAAACGCTGTAGTGCGCATGCTCTCTACATAAACGCTGTCTAGTGCGCATGCTCTCTACATAAACGCTGTCTAGTGCGCATGCTCTCTACATAAACGCTGTCTAGTGCGCATGCTCTCTACATAAACGCTGTCTAGTGCGCATGCTCTCTACATAAACGCTGTCTAGTGCGCATGCTCTCTACATAAACGCTGTCTAGTGCGCATGCTCTCTACATAAACGCTGTCTAGTGCGCATGCTCTCTACATAAACGCTGTCTAGTGCGCATGCTCTCTACATAAACGCTGTCTAGTGCGCATGCTCTCTACATAAACGCTGTCTAGTGCGCATGCTCTCTACATAAACACTGTCTAGTGCGCACGCTCTCTACATAAACGCTGTCTAGTGCGCACGCTCTCTACATAAACACTGTCTAGTGCGCATGCTCTCTACATAAACGCCGTCTAGTGCGCATGCTCTCTACATAAACGCTGTAGTGCGCATGCTCTCTACATAAACACTGTCTAGTGCGCATGCTCTCTACATAAACGCCGTCTAGTGCGCATGCTCTCTACATAAACGCCGTCTAGTGCGCATGCTCTCTACATAAACGCTGTAGTGCGCATGCTCTCTACATAAACGCCGTCTAGTGCGCATGCTCTCTACATAAACGCTGTAGTGCGCATGCTCTCTACATAAACACTGTCTAGTGCGCATGCTCTCTACATAAACGCCGTCTAGTGCGCATGCTCTCTACATAAACGCCGTCTAGTGCGCATGCTCTCTACATAAACGCTGTAGTGCGCATGCTCTCTACATAAACACTGTCTAGTGCGCATGCTCTCTACATAAACGCCGTCTAGTGCGCACGCTCTCTACATAAACGCCGTCTAGTGCGCATGCTCTCTACATAAACGCTGTCTAGTGCGCACGCTCTCTACATAAACGCCGTCTAGTGCGCATGCTCTCTACATAAACGCCGTCTAGTGCGCATGCTCTCTACATAAACGCTGTCTAGTGCGCACGCTCTCTACATAAACGCTGTCTAGTGCGCACGCTCTCTACATAAACGCTGTCTAGTGCGCACGCTCTCTACATAAACGCTGTCTAGTGCGCACGCTCTCTACATAAACGCTGTCTAGTGCGCATGCTCTCTACATAAACGCTGTCTAGTGCAGACATCCCAAGTCTCCTGAAAGTTCCTGGAGTCTCCCGCATATTGATAGCAGGTCCCTGATACCCGCAAATTGGATAATATCTCCCGGAATCTAGAGCAAGAGAGTGCACGCGAAACATTAATGTCTGCATCGCACATATGACGGAGTGCGCGAGGGAGCGCGAGAGAGACTGCGTGTGTGCCTGTTCATGTAGCGCATGCTAGACAAAGAGCATCCTGATTGGTTTACAGACATCCAAACTCATTTCAGAGAGGTGTCGTGACACCCCCCCCCCTGATGGGAAAAAAGTCATGCGTCACGACACCTCCCTGAAATGAGTTTCTGCAGGTTGGGATGTCTGCTAGTGTGGATACTCCATTGTTCACAGACTCGTGTTTCTGCCTCCGTTTAACATGTCATAATGCGCTGATAGAACACAAACATGTCATGATGAACACACAACTACAGTGGTGCTTGAAAGTTTGTGAACCCTTTAGAATTTTCTATATTTCTGTATAAATATGACCTAAAACATCATCAGATTTTCACACAAGTCCTAAAAGTAGATAAAGAGAACCCAGTTAAACAAATGAGACAAAAATATTATACTTGGTCATTTATTTATTGAGGAAAATGAGCCAATATTACATATCTGTGAGGCAAGGCAAGGCAAGGCAAGGCAAGTTTATTTATATAGCACATTTCATACACAATGGCAGTTCAATGTGCTTTACAGAAGTAAAAACAAAAACAGTAAACAATAGAGAAATAAAATTACATAAAATAATTTTATCTTTATTCTAAAATAATTAATTAAAAGAATTAAAAGAAAATAAGAATTAAACAATAGTAGAAATAAAATATTAAAATGCCAAAAAGAAAAAGGAGAAAGAGAAAGAGGGGAAAAAAAAACCCTAGCAGAATAAAATAGAATAAAGTTAAAATAAATTTAAAACATGCAGAGAAAAAGATTATAAAAAAATGTAAAATATTAATTATTTAACAGAAAGCATCTGAAAACAGCTTGGTCTTTAACCTAGATTTGAAGCTGCCAACAGCAGGAGCATTTTTGATGTCCTCTGGCAGTTGGTTCCATAGCTGCACTGCATAGTAGCTAAAAGCTGCTTCACCACACTTTGTTTTAACAACTGGTTTTAATAGTAAATTTTTCTGTTGCGATCTGGTAGATCTGATTGGGTTAGGCCGCTGCAACATATCAGAGAGGTAATTGGGCCCTGTACCATTTAGAGATTTATACACCAGCAGCAATACTTTAAAGTCAATTCTGTAGCTTACTGGAAGCCAGTGAAGGAACCTTAGAATTGGAGTAATGTGCTCTGTTCTTTTTGTTCGTGTGAGAACCCTAGCCGCTGCATTTTGAACCAGCTGAAGTCGTTTAATGGTCTTTTTTGGCAGGCCTGTGAAAAGGCCATTGCAGTAATCAACCCTACTAGAGATGAAGGCATGTATTAGTTTTTCCAAATCATGTTTTGACATAAGTCCTCTTAGTTTGGAAATGTTTTTTAGGTGATAAAATGCCGTTTTAGTGATTGCTTTCATGTGACTGTCAAAGTTTAGCTCACTGTCAATGAAAACACCAAGATTTTTAACCATTTCTTTAGTTTTAATCCCTTTTGTGTCAAGAATAGTGGTAATCCTGAGTCTTTCATCTTTTTTTCCAAATAGAATTATTTCTGTTTTATCTGTGTTCAGCTGAAGAAAATTTTGTGACATCCAGCTATTGATTTGATCAATACACTGGTAGAGACATTCAAGGGGGGCATAATCATTTGGTGATAGAGCAAAATAAATTTGGGTATCATCTGCATAGCAGTGATACAAAATTGAATTTTTATTGATAATTTGCCCAAGTGGGAGCATATAAAGGTTGAAAAGTAATGGTCCAAGAATCGACCCCTGGGGGACACCACAGGTCAAGGGCATTGACGTTGAGGAACAATTTCCCAGGGTAACAAAGAAGCTTCTATCTTTTAAGTATGATTTTAACCAATTGATAACTTTACCAGTCAATCCAACCCAGTGTTCAAGTCTATATAGCAGTATGTTGTGATCAACAGTATCAAAAGCTGCACTGAGGTCCAGTAATACCAGGACCGATGTTTTGCCTGCATCAGTATTAAGACGTATGTCATTTATAACTTTAATCAGCGCTGTTTCAGTGCTATGATTGGCACGAAATCCTGACTGAAAATTATCAAAACGGCTGTTTGATATCAAGAAGGCAGTTAATTGATTGAAGACAATTTTTTCCAGGATTTTCCCGATAAATGGTAGATTTGATATTGGCCTGTAATTATTTAACACTGAAGGATCCAGATTATTTTTTTTAAGAAGGGGCTTTACAACAGCTTTTTTTAGGGACACAGGAACAACACCAGTCTCCAAGGATGTATTTATAATTTGAAGCACATCTGTAATTATAAGATGAAGAACAGACTTAAAAAAGTTGGTGGGCAGAATGTCCAGTTCAGATGTTGAAGAACTGAGATTTTGTACAGTTTTTTCAAGAGTCTCATAATCAATTAAACAAAATTCTGACATTGTGTTAAAGTTATCTATCTGTGTCATTGGTGATTGCAGTTTTTCAATTTTTTGCATCTGAGATATATTATGAGAAATATTCTGCCGTATTTTATCAATTTTACCTTTGAAGAAGGATGCAAACTCATTGCATTTATTAACTGAGAGAAGTTCAGGTGCTAATTGTGGTGGGGGATTAGTTAGCTTCTCTACTGTTGAAAATAGCACACGGGCATTGTTCATATTCCTGCTGATGATGTTGGAGAAGAAAGACTGTCTTGCTTTACGAATTTCATAATTATAATTACAAAGCATCTCTTTATGGATTTGATAATGGATATGAAGTTTAGATTTGCACCATTTTCTTTCAGTCTTTCTACATTCTCTCTTTAGCAGTTTAACAGCCGGGTACTGCTTCCATGGTGCTTTCTGCTTATCACTGATTCTTTTGATTTTGAATGGAGCAATATCATCCATAATTTGGGTCATATTTAAATTAAAAAATTCCAGTAAATCATCTACAGAGTCTGACATTTTGGTTGAGTTCTGAGAGAGAGAGCTTGCTTAAAAAGAGCACACGTGTTGTCGTTTATGACTCTCCTGCCTATAGTCGTTGAGCTATTCTGAATGTGAGGAGACATAGAAACTTCAAAGAAAACACAGAAATGGTCAGATAAGGCCAGGTCAACAACAGTATAAGAAACAGTAAGACCCTTTGTGATGACGAGGTCAAGAGTATGACCACGAGAGTGGGTCGGTCCCTGTACATGTTGTACCAGGTTAAAGTTATCAATAATTGCAAATAGTTCTTTGGCATAAATGTTATCAGTATTATCTACATGTAAGTTAAAATCCCCAGATATAATAAGACAATCAAACTCTAAGCAAATGACTGATAACAATTCACCAAACTTTTCAAGAAAGACTTTGGCTGAATGTCTCGGAGGCCTATAAATAGTTAATAATAATATGTTAGGAGAGCATGTAACAAGTGCACATAAGTGTTCAAAGGACATAAAATCACCAAGTGAGGATTGTTTACATTGAAAAGAGACTTTGAAAATATTTGCGATCCCTCCACCTTTCCCTTGTCGGGTAACATTCAAAAAATTAAAATTTGGGGGAGCTGCTTCGATAAGGGTGGTAGCACTATTTGCTTGATCCAGCCAGGTTTCAGTTAGAAGCAAAAAATCAAGATTGTGTTTACAAATAAGATCATTAATTAAAAATGACTTGTTTAAAAGTGATCTAATATTCAAAAGGGCTAGTTTTACAGTAATATTTGATTGTGCACTCTGATGCTGTTTTAAAACAGGAAGGAGATTAGATTGGTTCACCCCCAGGGTTAAATGTGCTCTATGTTTTCTGTTTCTTATCAACACAGGAATAGTGTCAACATCGGATCCCTGCTTTTTTCTACATCCATTTGCAGGGACCCAGAGTACATCAAACAAGACTTTCTAAATGTTCCATTTGGTTTGAGGGTGAAAGGACTGGAGATGACATGTATCTTTTGGATGGTGAAAAAGATTTGTAGCCAGCTGAAAGTCCTGGACGAACACAATTTTGATGAACTGGGTACACTGCTTGTCGCGACAAATTTGGACTAGAAAAAGAGAGCGTAGCCATAGGAAACAGTTTTTTCATGCTATTTGGGAAATCCATCCGAGGAGAAGTGGAGTCGTCTGTCCTTGAATGTTGGGAGGCCTGCAAGTCAGATGTTTGTGTGTCCTTGATGACGACTTGCAAAGATGATTGTTTAGGCTTTGTAACTATGTCAGTCTGCGACATCTTATCAACTGTTTTCCTCGGTGCTGGCTGAGAAAAGATTGCAAGTTTGTAGTGGTCTGCTAAGACTTTGGCTCCAATCCAGCTGAGTTCAGTGCTATTTGGCTTGTAGAATTCTTTGCGATTCCAAAAAAGATTAAAATTGTCTATGAAATTCATACCAAATGAAGAACAAGTTTTTCCAAGCCAGGTGTTAAGACTGAAGAGTCGAGAAAAAGCAAAACTTCCTCTCGCTGGGAGTGGGCCACTGATAAAAGATTGAATTCCAGTCTTGTAGAGCTCAGAAAAAAGTTTTCTGAAATCATCTTGGACAAACAGCTGTTCTCTGAAAACATCGTTTGCTCCCACATGTACAACGATACGCTTAATCGTTTTATGCTCGGACATGAGTTTCAAAATGCTGTCTTTGGTGTCAGAGATGGATGCATTTGGAAGACAACAAATAATCATCTCATAACCTTTTAATTGTCTTACAGTGGAATCACCAAGAACAAGGGTTGTGGGATCAGGTGGTGTTACGAGCTGCTTTTTGCCTCTTCTCACAGCTCTTCGATCTTGGTGCGATCTCTTTTTACTATGTGTTTGTCCACTTGACAAATCCTCTTCCACATCCCTGAGGCATTCAAATTTGTTCTGAAGCTTTATGGGCTGTGGATTTTCCATAGGATTGTAGATCCTATTGTAATTTGTAGAACGAGCTGGTGTTGAAGTAATTACTCTTCTGTTTTTGTTTTTAGGCTTAGCACCCATCATTTGCCAGTTTTCAGTACTCACATTTTGTACAGGTTGAGTTATGAATTCTTCCACTTGGTCTGCAATGTCCTCAGTCTGTCGGAGCGCAATCTCTGCATTCTCAGCCACTGTTTCTGTACTCCTTTCCTGAGATATCGCTTTTAATTCGTCCGTTTTTGGCAGAGCATTAATCTTTGATTCCAGAATAGAAATCCTCTGTTCTAATTCCATGCATTTTCTGCAGGATTTTTTGCTTCCTGGCATTTAAAAAAAAAAAAAAAAAAAAGTGGAAATTAAAATTAAATTTAAAAGCTTATAAAGATGAAGGAGAGAAAAAAAAAAAAGGAAATTCAATGAGAAAGTAAGGTATAGAAATAAAGATTAAGAAAAAAGTAGGGGCAAAAGTATGTGAACCTTTGCTTTCAGTATCTGGTGTGACCCCCTTGTGCAGCAATAACTGCAACTAAACGTTTCCGGTAACTGTTGATCAGTCCTGCACACCGGCTTGGAGGAATTTTAGCCCATTCCTCCGTACAGAACAGCTTCAGCTCTGGGATGTTGGTGGGTTTCCTCACATGAACTGCTCGCTTCAGGTCCTTCCACAACATTTCCATTGGATTAAGGTCAGGACTTTGACTTGGCCATTCCAAAACATTAACTTTATTCTTCTTTAACCATTCTTTGGTAGAACGACTTATGTGCTTAGGGTCGTTGTCTTGCTGCATGACCCACCTTCTCTTGATATTCAGTTCATGGACAGATGTCCTGACATTTTCCTTTAGAATTTGCTGGTATAATTCAGAATTCATTGTTCCATCAATGATGGCAAGCCGTCCTGGCTCAGATGCAGCAAAACAGTCCCAAACCATGATAGTACCACTACCATGTTTCACAGATGGGATAAGGTTCTTCTGCTGGAATGCAGTGTTTTCCTTTCTCCAAACATAACGCTTCTCATTTAAACCAAAAAGTTCTGTTTTGGTCTCATCCATCCACAAAACATTTTTCCAATAGCCTTCTGGCTTGTCCACATGATCTTTAGCAAACAGCAGACGAGCAGCAATGTTCTTTTTGGGGAGCAGTGGCTTTCTCCTTGCAACCCTGCCATGCACACCATTGTTGTTCAGTGTTCTCCTGATGGTGGACTCATGAACATTAACATTAGCCAATGTGAGAGAGGCCTTCAGTTGCTTAGAAGTTACCCTGGGGTCCTTTGTGACCTCACCGACTATTACACGCCTTGTTCTTGGAGTGATCTTTGTTGGTCTACCACTCCTGGGGAGGGTAACAATGGTCTTGAATTTCCTCCATTTGTACACAGTCTCTCTGACTGTGGATTGGTGGAGTCCAAACTCTTTAGAGATGCTCTTATAACCTTTTTCAGCCTGATGAGCATCAACAACACTTTTTTCTGAGGTCCTCAGAAATCTCCTTTGTTCGTGCCATAATACACTTCCACAAACATGTGCTGTGAAGATCAGACTTTGAAAGATCCCTGTTCTTTAAATAAAACAGGATGCCCACTCACTCCTCATTGTCATCCCATTGATTGAAAACACCTGACTTTAATTTCACCTTCAAATTAACTGCTAATCCTAGAGGTTCACATACTTTTGCCACTCACAGATATGTAACACTGGATGATTTTCCTCAATAAATAAATGACCAAGTATAATATTTTTGTTTCGTTTGTTTAACTGGGTTCTCTTTATCTACTTTTAGGACTTGTGTGAAAATCTGATGATGTTTTAGGTCATATTTATGCAGAAATATAGAAAATTCTAAAGGGTTCACAAACTTTCAAGCACCACTGTAGAAGATGACCACGCTGCCCGTTAATGTAAATATGATGGCTAAACGTGCTGCTAACGTTAGAGTAGCCAGGTGTGCTGCTGCTCATTTAGACATATTAAGGCACAGCAACAGGTCTGAAAAGCTACATTTCCCCCCGCATGTTTCACAGTAACTCAAATATGGGTCAATATAATAATAATAATAATACATTTTATTGGGAGCGCCTTTCAAGATACCCAAGGACACTTTACAAAGAGTGTAAAAATTGTAAGTAAAAGTCAAAGTAGAACTAGTTAAAAGCACAGAAGCATGACACAGAATCAACAACAAAGTAAAAAACACAGATGATGGAGCAAAACAATTAAAAATATTAATAATAAATAAATAAAAATTATTAATAAAAATAACCTCAATCATTCAGCATTATGATGAGAAAGCAAGGGTAAAAAGATAAGTTTTGAGCATGGTTTTAAAAGATGAAAGGGAGGTGCACTGAAGCAATGAAAGTGGGAGGCTGTTCCAGAGTTTGGGGCCAGCCACACTAAAAGCCCCATCACCCATAGATCGGAGATTTGTGGAGGGGGTGGTGAGAAGGAGTGTATCAGAGGAGCGTAAATTTCGGGTGGGTAAGTATGGGGTAAGAAGACTAGAGAGGTAGGTGGGTGCTAGGTTGTGCTGGGCCTTGTAAACAAGGAGGAGGATTTTGAAATGGATGCGAAATTTAACAGGAAGCCAGTGTAGCTGATGGAGGATGGGTGTGATGCGATGCCAAGGCCTAGTATGGGTGAGGAGTCTAGCTGCAGAGTTTTGGATGTGTTGTAGTCTGTTTATTGATTTACTTGGAAGCCCAATGAGCAGGGCATTGCAGTAATCAAGTCTGGAGGTGATGAAGGCATGAGTTAGGGTCTCTGCAGTGGGGAGGCTGAGTGAAGGACGGAGTTTGGAGATAGTTTTGAGATGAAACAAAGCTATTTTAGTGATGTGTTTTATGCGTGAATCAAAAGAGAGAGCTGAGTCAATGATGACGCCCAGGTTTTTCACTTCAGAGGAGATGGTGGTGAAGTAACCTGGGATGGAGAACTGTGCAAGATTTAACTTCTTCAGCAGTATTGGAGTGGCAATGACTATGGCTTCGGTCTTGTTATGACAAAATATATGACAAAGCATTCAGTTGCTGTCCCACCAATAATCCCTGCAGGACAAGTTTTACTCATGACATGTTAATTGAATTTAAGTTAGCTTAACCAAGCCAACTTTAGCATGAAGCTAGCGGTCCCATTTATTTTCGCCAGGTCACGGTGTTTTGGAAAACTTCATAGGAAATTCATCACAGCCCGATTGTTGAGTGACATTAACCAAAGCTAGCAAACGTATACATGATTTGTTTACAGGACTTCTTGTAACGTTAACTTACCGTCGCAGAAATAGCAGCATGGTGAGCCTTTAGATGCCTCTTGAGGTTGGTCATATTCTTGCCACGTAGTTTATAGCCACAGCGTGTACCTCTGTCTCCCACTACAAGGCATTCCGTTTTATTTTCTGCTGGATTATGTGTAAAGTATGTCCATAAATCATCACGTCTTTTCCGCCCACCAAGCCCTTGTGCTGGCGTTGCCACCGCCATGGTCCATGAACTGTGTGGCTGCCCTGGTGTGCACTGTGCCTGGTGGGCGTGACCAAACAAGGACAGGATGCAGGTGCATTGCTGATATTTTCAGCATTTGGCAGACAGGTTGCACGCACCGTTGGAGGAAACGCTATGCATTTTGATAGTCCTATAGCCAACCCACTAACATTTCCGTCTCGTCTCGTCAATGAAAACAACAGATACGTCTCGTCATATTTTCGTGATCAAAGAGTTACGTTTAGCTCGTCACTGTCTCGTTTTAGTCATGAAAAAAGGTGCGTTAACGAAATCATTTCGTCATCGTCATCGAAAACAACACTGCATCTCATTATCTCTAGCCGCTTTATCCTGTTCTACAGGGTCGCAGGCAGTGATGGGAATAACGGCGTTAGAAATAACGGCGTTACTTTTTTTAGTAACGAGTAATCTAACTAATTACTTTTTACATCGTTATAACGCCGTTCCCGTTACTTACAATAAAATACTATGCGTTACTTTATTAAAGCTGTTCTCATTTGGCACGCTGCTCGTTCAGCCTTTCTTTACTCTGCTTTCGTGTGGGGCAGGGAGACGCGAGACAACGGCACAGTAAGCCAATCAGAGTAGATTTGGACAACATACGTAGGTAGGCCATGCCTACTGCACTACTGCGTGGTCTTTCAATCGGAAGACCCAGCGATGGCGAGCGGTCAGCCCAGCACTGCGCTTTCACATTGGAAATACAGCCAGGACTTTTCATTACTTGAAATAAAAGGCAAGAGTGTTTACGTGCAATGTACATTATGTCGAGGAACAAAGCATTTGTCCTCGTCAGTGGCCAGTAATTAGTAACATAATTTCAATAACTACAAAAATATATTACATTTGATAGATGTCTTATCTCACATTGTCCCACAAAAATATTAATATAGTGTAGATAACATTACTAATTGGTTCTGTTAAGTGTCCATTTCAGTCATTAAACACATTTAACATTCACTTTTATTATGATTACACTAATTGAATTTGATTTTTTTTGAGGGGGAACAAAATGTAACGGAATAATTACTTTCCCTGGTAATTAGTTACTTTCATGACAAAGTAACTCCGTTACTAACTCAGTTACTTTTTGGGAAAAGTAACTAGTAACTATAACTAATTACTTTTTGAAAGTAACGTGCCCAACACTGGTCGCAGGCAAGCTGGAGCCTATCCCAGCTGACTACGGGCGAAAGGCGGGGTACACCCTGGACAAGTCGCCAGGTCATCACAGGGCTGACACATAGACACAGACAACCATTCACACTCACATTCACACCTACGGTCAATTTAGAGTCACCAGTTAACCTAACCTGCATGTCTTTGGACTGTGGGGGAAACCGGAGCACCCGGAGGAAACCCACACGGACACGGGGAGAACATGCAAACTCCACACAGAAAGGCCCTCGCCGGCCACGGGGCTCGAACCCGGACCTTATTGCTGTGAGGCGACAGCGCTAACCACTACACCACCATGCTGCCCCCACACAAAAGATATCCTAGTTATTGTTTATACAAAGGATAATGTTAAAAACGATGCTATTCTTCTAGTTTTACCTTTAACTCCTTTTCTCATTTTCCCCAGCTTCTTCCCTTAAGTTTGCAGATGTCTTTTTCCTGGTGGACAGTACAGCATCAAAACCAGAGTCCCAACAAATCAGAACCTTCTTGATCCGACTGGTCAATCAGCTCTCTGTCAGCAAGGATGGGAACCATGTTGGCCTGGCACAGTTCAGTGACGATGTTGAAGAGGAATTTCTGCTCAATACTAATAAGACCAAAAGCGAGATATTATCATACATACGCACTCTCCGACTTAAGCCCAAAGGCGTGCGTAAACTTGGAAATGCAATCGAACATGCACGCAAAAACTTCTTCAATACTTCAACAGGTAGTCGCATCGCACAAGGTTTCAAACAGGTCCTGCTGGTGATGAGTGTGGGGAAGTCGGAAGACAATGTCATTCAGCCATCACGTACAATTAAAAAGGATGGAATCCACATGATCTCTGTTGGCTTGGGCAAAGCTGAAATGGACGAGCTGGATGATATTTCTAGTCCAAATCACACCTATAAAATGATGGCACCAAACATTTCACTGGTGGTACAGAAAGCCAGGCTTATGATTGAATCACAAGATGATCACCGTATCTCCCAAGGTGTGTTATTTAGTTGTGTTGCATATTATAAACAACCTATCACAGTAATCTCAATCAGATTAGAACCTGTGTGTAGTTTTAAATTTGTGTGTCACTGATTCTTGGGATTCTGGATAAAACAGGTTTTAATTTTGAAAATAAAAAGTTACTTAAATTACAAAATCTAAAGGTATATCATTATAGGACAAGGCCTTGGCTGTTCAGCAACGTACCGGTACAAGCTCCTCATTTTGTATTTTTTTCATAAAATAGGCATTTTTTCAGCTATTACTTTGTTTTTGTCAACACCGTCAGACACAATAAAAAAGCAAATTATTTTGTATATATTTGGTCTAATATGTATTTAGAGTTTTTTAAACAATTATCTGGCATTCTTAGCACACATACACTGTTAAAAGTTGAATATTCACTTTTATTAAATTTTTATACAGTTTCACGTGGACTCCTTTAAAGATCTAATATTATACAATATTTTCTTTCAGCCTCAGGAGACAAAGTAATGTTTTTTTATTTAACAAACTTATTTTTGCATTAAAAGAGACTATTCCTTTCATAACTCAACAGCACTGAAGAAACATGTTGTAAGCGTATTCATTTAAAGCAAATAAAACTCCCTGTGACGGTGGTGACTTTAGAACTGACGGTGGTGGCAGTGGCCTCATTACAACATATAATTCCAAATTTCAATTCCAAAGTCAATGGCTTTTTGCTTAACAACTTTATTTAACTATTTGGTCCAAAAAAATAACAATCCTGAGCAATGTAATAACATTTTTTCAAGGAATATAGGCCTAAGGTACAATTAAGCAATATCTCATCTCATCTCATTATCTCTAGCCGCTTTATCCTTCTACAGGGTCGCAGGCAAGCTGGAGCCTATCCCAGCTGACTACGGGCGAAAGGCGGGGTACACCCTGGACAAGTCGCCAGGTCATCACAGGGCTGACACATAGACACAGACAACCATTCACACTCACATTCACACCTACGGTCAATTTAGAGTCACCTGTTAAGCTAACCTGCATGTCTTTGGACTGTGGGGGAAACCGGAGCACCCGGAGGAAACCTACGCGGACACGGGGAGAACATGCAAACTCCGCACAGAAAGGCCCTCGCCGGCCACGGGGCTCGAACCCGGACCTTCTTGCTGTGAGGCGACAGCGCTAACCACTACACCACCGTGCCGCCCCCAATGAAGCAATATCATTTTTAAAAGTACTCCATCCCCATATCATCAAATATCAAATCATCATCTCATCTCATCTCATTATCTCTAGCCGCTTTATCCTTCTACAGGGTCGCAGGCAAGCTGGAGCCTATCCCAGCTGACTACGGGCGAAAGGCGGGGTACACCCTGGACAAGTCGCCAGGTCATCACAGGGCTGACACATAGACACAGACAACCATTCACACTCACATTCACACCTACGGTCAATTTAGAGTCACCAGTTAACCTAACCTGCATGTCTTTGGACTGTGGGGGAAACCGGAGCACCCGGAGGAAACCCACGCGGACACGGGGAGAACATGCAAACTCCACACAGAAAGGCCCTCGCCGGCCCCGGGGCTCGAACCCAGGACCTTCTTGCTGTGAGGCGACAGCGCTAACCACTACACCACCGTGCCGCCCTCAAATCATCATAGTAAGAAATAATGTTATTACCAGTGGGAATAATGTACAATGCATCACTAACATCTTAAACTGTCATCTAGTGCCCCCTACTCATAAAATAATACATTAGATTCTTCTGTAAACTGGACTGTAAACTGTATTGGATGTGAACAGATAACAAAACAACAAAAACAAACAAAAACTATATCTGTTATTAACTAAAAACTAAAAAATAACTAAATTATTGTGAGCAGACATTCAATAAGAAATTCTGTGTAAATACCACAAAACACTGGTCCGTCTGGGGGAGTTTTTGGGTGATCTGAGACCTTTTTCTTACTGTACATTCTCTTGATACTTGGTGCCTACGTTTCCAAACCTTTCTCTGACTTCTCTTTTCCCTTTCATTCAAGTCATTGATATTTTTAATCTTCCCTTCCTCCACTCTCTTCTTCCACCTTTGCCTTTCCGTACTGAGGTATTCCTTCTTTATCTCTGCATCACTGTTTATTTTCTCTCTGTGCTTTTTTTGATATTCCCTGTTTCTCCTCCTTCTCTCCTCCACTGATAGCTGCTGCCTATCCATAACTTCCTAAAATACATAAAGTCAAAGTTGAGTGTAATGACTATGACATTGAGGGAGATGTTATGAATGTTGGATTTGGTTAAAGGTCATTCCATTTCCATTTGGCTTTAGTCATTGGAGAAGGGACACTGTATACTATGTGCTATATAGGTAGGTAGTAGGTGCCCTATGTGCATCCCAAAAGACATAAGCCAAATGAACATGGCACAATACTGAATTAAGAGAGAGAGAGAGAGAGAGAGAGAGAGAGAGAGAGAGAGGAAAGGCACTACATCCCCTAAGGGTTGGACAATAGGGAAGAAATATAGGAAGAATTACATAAATATAAATATAAAAGAGGTTAATGAAACATCACGTCATATTGGTATTTATTGTGATCAACAATTATGTTCTAGCCTCCGTTGAGGGCCATTTGGAGGTTTTTGTCACCACCGTCAGACAGAAAACCTGACGGTGGTGACGTCTGACGGTGGTGACAAAAACCTACTCTTTCACATGATATGAAGGAGTTGTTCACATTAGCCATCTTGTTTTCCCTCTGTTGCTAGCTACTTCAGACCTCTTCTTAAAAAGTATACATTTATGTCATAATCTAATCTAATATTTTTTTAGACAAAAGTGACGGTGTTGACATGCTATGGTTGTGACTGTAGCAGCGTCCAAAAATATGAACAAGTTTAAGAGAAAATACCAAACTTACAGGAGCTTGAGTAATCTGGAAACATGCAGTACAGCTGAAGGTTTGAAAAGAGGGTCCTCAGGAATATAGTTGACCTTGTAGTTGCCTGATTTTATTGCTTTTTGTAAATATCTGACGGTGGTGACGAATACGTGGGACACATTTTGAGCAACCACAAAATAATAGTAAGCATCGTTCAAAACTCACTGTTTGCAGTTTTAAATACATATAACAATGTATTCTTTCATGTAGTAAAGGTATTATTCAATTAAATTATTACTTTTTGTTTTTTTTAATCAAGTTGAAATGATTAGCTCCTATCCGAGGACAACTGATTTTGTAGGCAGTGACCAGCATATAATCATTAAATTAATAAAAAATAAACACAATCCTATAAAAGAACCGTACATATGTGCAAAGGACCCCGATTATAACTTTAATTTTTTTTATTTATGAAAATGTTATTAATTTCCAACAGACTTAGCACTTTTCTTAGTGGGACATGTTTTTGCCAGAGTTTCAAGAATCAGTGGTGTGCAATGAAAGTGATGTTTCTAATCAATTCTTGACTTGCACTAAAATAAGGTTTGTGCTTTTACAGACTGTGCATCCGCCGACACGGCAGACATCGTGTTTATCGTTGATGAATCTGGCAACATGGGACCTGAAAACTTTCAGCTTGTCCGCAACTTCCTCCGAAACACCATTTTAGGGCTTGATGTAGGCATCGACAAAGTGAGGATAGCCATTGTTCACTACAGCGATGTCCCCAGAGCTGATGTCTATCTGAACACATTCAGCAACAAGAATGAAATTTTGCAGTACGTTCAGAGGCTGTCCTATGGCAGAGGCAAAGCGTATACCGGGGCTGCTCTACGGTTTGCCAAGAACAACATATTCACCAAGGAAAGAGGCAGCCGAAGTGATGAACATGTTCAACAGATTGCGGTGGTCATCACAGACGGATGGTCTGCAGATGAAATCACCAACGCGGCAGCAGATCTGCGTCGTTCAGGCATTACAGTTTTTGCTCTGGGCATCAAAAACGTTAACGTAAATGAATTGAACGAGATAGCGTCTTACCCACCCAGAAAGTTTGTGTTTAACGTCGAGAGTTTTCTTAAGCTCAACGCATTTTCAAGTTTGTTAACAAAAAGCCTTTGTGGGGATATTACCTCTGGCTTTATACCCATGCTCAAAGAGATTACTCTTCAGAAAGGTTTGTAAGCTCCGATTATGCTGAACTAACCTTTTTAACCTGAGAAACTATTTAATTATTACTAACACTCTTAGATTCAATATCCTCATTCAACATTCTTTTTCCTTATCTTCAGGCTGCAAGTTCACAGCTGAAGCAGATATCTATTTCCTCCTCGATGAATCGGGGAGCATTACTTACACAGACTTTGATGAAATGAAAGCTTTTATTTTAGAGTTCCTTCACATGTTTGAGATCGGACCCAATAAGGTGCGCATTGGTGTGGTGAAATTTGCAAGCCATGCAACCACTGTCTTCCGCCTGGACACCTACAACACAAAGACTGAAGTGGAAAAAGCAGTGAAGGACCTCATAATGTATGGAGGTGGCACCAGAATTGATTTGGGACTGGAAGCAATGATCCCGCTCTTTCAGCAAGCATCCCAAACACGCAAGGACAAGGTTCGCGAAATACTCATCATGATTACGGATGGTAAATCTGAGGCAGGTGGAACGCCAGTGAACATTCCAGCTGAGGAAATGAGGAGGCAGAACATCACAATCTATGCTATCGGAGTGAAAGATGCAGACATGGACGAGCTGGACGAAGTCTCCGGAAGCCCAAAAAGGACTTTTTATGTCCAAAACTATGATGCTCTTAAGCTAATTAAAACCAAAGTCCTGAAAGAACTTTGTTCATTTGAAGGTACATTTTTCAAAGGAGTTTCACCAAACTTTTGTGTTGTTTCAGTGGCAATAATCGAATGTTTTAAGCTTTATTCTTGTTCGATAAGTAAAATATTCATGGTAGGTCACTGGAAAACTTTTCATAGATAACTCTAAATAATTTTACATGCCACAACTTAGACTACAACCATGAAACGATGGACTTTCTTCTGCCCTGTCTTACAGCTTGTGGCGATCTTTTGGCGGATGTCGTCTTTCTGATTGACGGTGCGGATGCTGTTGATGAGCAAGACTTTCGAAAGACAAAGGAACTCATAGGATTTGCAGTTGAAAAACTCCCTATTCAAGAGAACAGAGTGCGACTCGCTGTCGTTCAATACAGCACGAACACAAATGTGGAATTTGCCTTAGACGCCTTCCATGATAAAGACTCATTACAAAAGAAAATTGCATCCATCCAGCAGCTTAAAGGCAAAACCTACACAGGCAAGGCACTTAAAGATGTTTTAATGGCGTTTCAGGAAGCCAAAGGGGGACGTCCTAATACTTTGCAGTTCCTAATACTTGTTACCGATAGCGTGTCCAAAGATGACGTCGTACAGCCTTCTCGAGCTCTTAGAGAGCACAACATCACCATTTATGCGATCGGTTTGGAACATGCTAGTAAGTCTCAGTTGTTTGATATTTCTGGATCTTATGACAGAGTCTACCTGGACAGCAATTTTGCTTCCCTACAGACGTTGGATAGTGAGATTATCTTCAAGATATGCAATTCTGGTAAGTGATGCCTGTATTGGGTTTCTAACAACAACAACAACAACAAGCATTAGATAGAACAAGTCGTAAAATTTCTGGTTTCCCAGTTCATGATGTTCATGGTATCTCCCAAATGTTTTGCTCACTAGAGTGCAAAAGACCTGAACTGATGGATGTAATCTTTGTGGTGGATGGCTCTGGTATTGCTGACAAAGCAAATTTTCAGCTGATGAAAAGATTTTTGGAAGGACTGGTGAAAAAGGCAGATGTCGGACAGAAGAGAGTCCGCTTTGGAATGATTATTTATTCTGACCAGCCTAAATCCGAGTTCACTCTAAATCAGTACAACAGCATGGACGAGGTTCTGGCAGCCATCTCACGAATGCACGCTCCTGGAGGTAGAAGAAACACAGTCCAGGCTCTGAAGTCTGCACTCTCCTACTTTGCAGCGGCACATGGAGGAAGGCGTTTTCATCATGTTCCTCAGGTGATGTGCTTAATAACAGATGGTCCAATCGCTGACTCTGCTGAACTCAAAAACTGGACTGAAGATCTTGCAGATTCTGAGGTCAACGTTTTTGCAATTGGGATGGCAGGAGCCACTGAGGCTGAGCTCACACAAATTACTGAAAATCACGAAAGGGCCTTCTACGCGGACAACTATGAGGCTTTTAGAATGCTGTCTAAACCAATTACTCAACAACTATGCAATCTGACAAAGCCAGGTAAAGCAATTCCGCACCAATGTAAACCCAACTCCAAGAACTGAACGCAAGTATGTTTGATTTGATGTGTTATTTAAATGTTACTCTCATTTACTCATTTTAGTGTGTGAGAAGGAGATGGCAGATCTGGTCATCTTGATCGATGGGTCCGAATCGATTTCCGTGAAGAACTGGGAAGTTGTAAAGGGCTCCGCGATCAACATTGTTAAAAAGCTTGAAATTGCACCAGATCGATGGCGGGTTAGTGTGGCTCAGTTCAGTGACAAAATATTTAATCACTTCTACCTGGACAAATACCACAATATAGCACAAGTGGAACAAGGCATACATGCCATTTCCCAAAGGAAACAAGGGACAAACACCTGGGAAGCACTGAAAGAAATAGAAGCTTACTTTACACCGGAGCATGGAAGCAGGATAAAGGAAAGAGTGTCACAGAACTTGCTGCTCATCACAGATGGCAAAGCTAATGACGAGGAGGATCCAAGTACATTAGCTAATCTCAGGGCAAAGGACATTGCTGTATTTGCCATTGGGATTGGGCATGATATCAAGCACCATGAGCTCATCAAAATGACTGGTTCCAAAGAGCGTGTTTTCTACGAGACCTTTGAGAGTCTTCCACTGAAGACAACCACAAATAAAGTTCTAGACGCCATATGCACACCAAATGTCATACCACATTCTGAGGGTAAGTGATCACATTTGATAATTAAATTGTTTAACAAATAAATAAAATAAAAAGATGTCTGCCCCGACTGAGTCTCGGGTTTTGACAAGGTTTTCTTTTGTCATTGTCATTGTTGCCATTGATTCGCTCAGTTGGAATAAAGTCACTGAGGTCTGTAACACCACTTTAGGATAATCTATAACCATTTGATTCACTCCATTGTCAAAATATATACATATTGAGTTGTATAAATTACTGGTGGAAGGAAGCACTATACTAGGAGTTGCCTGATTGCACTGTTTATTCCTGTTTGTTCAGGATGCTCTATTGACATTGGCATTGGATTTGATGCATCACAAAGTACAAGCTCGCAGCCTCTACTGGGACCACACACAGAGTCCCTGGTTGCTGCAGCTATTAATCGTTTATCCATGATTGGTGAGCTCTGCTGTGTCCATGCGGACGAAATCGAAACCAAGTTTGGCTTCCGCCTTGTCTCTGGCAATGATGGGAAAGTCATAGAGGATTTTAACTTTAAAGAGTATGAGCAGAACGCGGTCACCAAGCTGCTCCAAATATGGGCTGCAGCACCAACGGCTTTCAATGCACTTCTTCTAAACTCCTTCAAACAAAAATTCACAAGTTCGCACGCTGGAGTGAAGGTGAGCTGGAAACGGCAATTTTGGGTCGAATCAGAGTTGGAGGAACGGTTCTGACCTTTTTTGTAGATGAAGAAACCCTACAAAGGCAGATATAAACAATAGTGCAAAGACCACACATGATCTCATGATCCTCTGATATACATTTGCTTTTTCCCCAGGTGCTTATCCTATTCACAGATGGATTTGACGATTCCATGGCGCATCTAAAGGCGAGTGCAGAGAGCCTCCGGCAAAGTGGTATGATAACAAGTCAGACTGGTGATGAATTGGTGAAGGGGGATTAAACAGGCTTACGACTGCATACAAATAAAACAAACATGGTACTCCCTGGATATTCATTCCAAGCCAATGAAAATCCTGAATGTCTACTGACTGTTCACCCTTTCCAAAACAGCTGAGACTTTGGGAATTATTAGCAAATTATTGGTCATTAGCTCATTTCTGAAAGATGTCAAATTATTCTACATATTAATTAATGTGAAAGTTGGATTGGGAATACAGTTAGGTCGATATATATTTGGACACTGACAAATTTTGTTTTTTTACCTGTTTACTGAAACATATTCAAGTTATAGTTCTATAATGGACATGGACATAAAGTCCAGACTTTCAGCTTTCATTTGAGGGTATCCACATTAAAATTGAATGAAGGGTTTAGGAGTTTCAGCTCCTTAACATGTGCCACCCTGTTTTTAAAGGGACCAAAAGTAATTGGACAATTGACTCAAAGGCTATTTCATGGGCAGGTGTGGGCAATTCCTTCGTTATGTCATTCTCAATTAAGCAGATAAAAGGCCTGGAGTTGATTTGAGGTGTGGTGCTTGCATTTGGAAGATTTTGCTGTGAAGAAAACATGCGGTCAAAGGAGCTCTCCATGCAGGTGAAACAAGCCATCCTTAAGCTGCGAAAACAGAAAAAACCCATCCGAGAAATTGCTACAATATTAGGAGTGGCAAAATCTACAATTTGGTACATCCTGAGAAAGAAAGAAAGAAAGAAAGAAAGAAAGAAAGAAAGAAAGAAAGAAAGAAAGAAAGCACTGGTGAACTCATCAATGCAAAAAGACCTGGACACTCACAGAAGACAACAGTAGTGGATGATCGCAGAATAATTTCCATGGTGAAGAGAAACCCCTTCACAACAGCCAACCAAGTGAACAACACTCTCCAGGAGGTAGGCGTATCAATATCCAAATCTACCATAAAGAGAAGACTGCATGAAAGTAAATACAGAGGGTTCACGGCACGGTGCAAGCCACTCATAAGCCTCAAGAATAAAAAGGCTAGATTGGACTTTGCTAAAAAACATCTAAAAAAGCCAGCACAGTTCTGGAAGAACATTCTTTGGACAGATGAAACCAAGATCAACCTCTACCAGAATGATGGCAGTAAAAAAGTATGGCGAAGGCGTGGTACAGCTCATGATCCAAAGCATACCACATCATCTGTAAAACACGGCGGAGGCAGTGTGATGGCTTGGGCATGCATGGCTGCTAGTGGCACTGGGTCACTAGTGTTTATTGATGATATGACACAGGACAGAAGCAGCCGAATGAATTCTGAGGTATTCAGAGACGTACTGTGTGCTCAAATCCAGCCAAATAATAATTGGCGTTTCATAATACAGATGGACAATGACCCAAAACATAAAGCCAAAGAAACCCAGGAGTTTATTAAAGCAAAGAAGTGGAATATTCTTGAATGGCCAAGTCAGTCACCTGATCTCAACCCAATTGAGCAGCATTTCACTTGTTAAAGACTAAACTTCAGACAGAAAGGCCCACAAACAAACAGCAACTGAAAACCGCTGCAGTAAAGGCCTGGCAGAGCATTAAAAAGGAGGAGAAACAGCGTCTGGTGATGTCCATGAGTTCAAGACTTCAGGCAGTCATTGCCAACAAAGGGTTTTCAACCAAGTATTAGAAATGAACATTTTATTTACAATTTAATTTGTCCAATTACTTTTGAGCCCCTGAAATGAAGGGATTGTGTTTTAAAAATGCTTTAGTTCCTCACATTTTTATGCAATCAATTTTGTTCAACCCACTGAATTAAAGCTGAAAGTCTGAACTTCACCTGCATCTGAATTGTTTTGTTCAAAATTCACTGTGGTAATGTAAAGAACCAAAATTAGAAAAATGTTGCCTCTGTCCAAATATTTATGGACCTAACTGTATATTAAGAACAGCTTCCATGCATGTCTTCAAGAGTCTGTCAAAGCTCAGTACTGGGCCTTCCGGAGGTTTCTTTAGACATAGCGGTTCTCAGGACCAAGTTCATAATGAAACTAGATGTCTCCTCATATATCCAAGCCAAAACCATTCTACTTTATTTGTACATTCTTATCATTTCTACATTTTATTGAATGATGCATAGTTTTTCAAGTGAATAATGAAAGAGTAAGCAATAACAATAACCTTGAACAAATAAAGAAACTGAATGAGTTAATTCACTGAATGGAAGGGTCAACTTTTCTTTCGCTTTAAGTGGCAACAGAATGAGCGCTAATGTCGTCTCACTTTTAGCTGAAAACCCAACTTGAAATTGTTTTAAATGCATATTCCCGACTGTCATTTGTGCACTAGGGGTTAACGCACTGCTGATCGTGGCTCTGAAAGACAATGTGGACCACCAAGCGCTGGAATTTGGACGAGGTTTCAACTATAACAAGCCCCTTTCCATCAACATGCTTAATGTGGGAAATGCACTTCAGGAACAGCTTGTGAGCTTCTTTTATTCCTTAAAATATTCAGATTAGAGGGCTATATGGTATTGTGAGGATATTCCTCAATATAAATAGAATATATTGCAATTTGAATGTAACAAATTATTTCTTGGTATTGTTCGACACTTTAGATGTTTAAGACAGTGCAATATTCTGGATTGTCTCTCCTGATCCGATTTTTTTTCCTTCCACTTTTTCTCCATAAAACAGGAAGCAGTGGCATCAAGAGTGTGCTGCAATATGACGTGTACATGTCAGGGTGATTTTGGCGCCATGGGACGGTTTGGGCCCCTGGGATTAAAGGTGCAGCCTCATCTATTCCAGTCTTTTCTTTTTAATTGATTTTGAGAAAGTGAATGAGAACGTCATTGAAAATCTAATTCAGAAATATGTTCATCTTTACATGTGCCTCTGACAGCAAATCAGATACGAATCAAATAACCAGTGTAATCAGTGCAAGAGCCATTAGATCACGTAGATTTTTACCACAGCATGGTTGAATTCTAGAATCTGACTGGTCAGAAGGTGTTCACTAATTTTCCCCACATCACTGATGATGAGACGGAACCAAATAACGAGAGCAAAGCACAACATTGTGTGTTAGCAAAGCACACTTTCAACATCTCCAGGCAGATGGATTTTTTTTTTTTGAAACAATTGTTAAACTGGCTTCGTATTTCACCAAAGTGATATTTGCAGAAAGTGTAGCTAAAGTCAGATTTTGTTGTTTCTTAAATGTCAAGGGGTCAAAACACAGAATCGGCAGAAAAACCCAAGGAGGAAAAAAGGGGTTGTTGGGTTTCTTTCTTCCCCCCCCTTGAGCAGACACACTAATGGGTTTTCTCAGACTGCTACATATTTGGTCTGGTAAAGCACACAAAGAAAGTATGAATTTCATGTGCTTAATCTGAAACAAACAAACAATGGGAACACATCTCATCTCATCTCATTATCTCTAGCCGCTTTATCCTGTTCTACAGGGTCGCAGGCAAGCTGGAGCCTATCCCAGCTGACTACGGGCGAAAGGCGGGGTACACCCTGGACAAGTCGCCAGGTCATCACAGGGCTGAAACATAGACACAGACAACCATTCACACTCACATTCACACCTACGGTCAATTTAGAGTCACCAGTTAACCTAACCTGCATGTCTTTGGACTGTGGGGGAAACCGGAGCACCCGGAGGAAACCCACGCGGACACGGGGAGAACATGCAAACTCCGCACAGAAAGGCCCTCGCCGGCCACGGGGCTCGAACCCGGGCCTTCTTGCTGTGAGGCGACAGCGCTAACCACTACACCACCGTGCCGCCCATGGGAACACATTTGCAGGATTATTTGGAACATGAAGTGAAACACCAGAAAGTACACACAAACACAAAGATCTCAAGACACTGATGGAATCCTGACCTGACAGGACTGACACGGTCATTATGACAAAAAAGTTGTAAAAGAAAGACGCATGCAATTGTTTTTTTGTTGTTGTTGTTGCCCCGCAAATTCTTATTGTGCACTATTAAAATAGCAAGTGTCTGATTTAATTTGCTAACTATGTTTCGGATTTCAAAGGGAGGACCAGGGTTAATGGGTCATCCTGGAATACCTGGTGACGACGGAAGCCCGGTGAGCACATTTTCAACTATTTTAATCAATTCTGCTGCTCTTAAAAACACATTATTCAACCCACTTTCCATGAGAGCAATGTATTTGATGGTTAATACTGCTATTTCTTGTTATGAACAGGGTGAAAGGGGTCAGCCGGGTCTGAACGGAACTCAAGGACACCAAGGCTGCCCTGGTAAAAGAGGCCTCAAGGTAGAACATGCCAGGAATATAATAATCTCCTGTTTTCTGCTACGAGTCGGGCTTTAAAAAACATTTACACCACGTTGTCATCAAGTTTGTCATCCAGCGTTTAGCCTACAACCTTCTATACAAGCTATCTTGTGCTTGTATTTCATGAAAATAAAACAATGCATTTTCTCTACAAATCATTAAAGTACCACCTTTTTGTATTTTCTCCAGGGATCAATAGGATATACTGGGGATCACGTGAGTACCAGGACGGCTTTTCACACCCCGCCAGTCGAGGAGTCTTTCTCACCATGTTTGCCCAGAAACTGATATTCTACCTCCTGAGTTTTTTTTTTTTTTTTTTGAACAGGGAGACGAAGGAGAGTTCGGACTCACTGGGGTGGATGGTGAACAGGTGAACCTCCATCATTAAAAGACATGCGGATTCTTCTCCTGATTCTTGCGATATGATCCAATGAATGAATACTTGTTTATTCCTTGATGTAACAGGTTTATTGAGCAGGCTAATCCTGGTCCAGGATATCATTCATTAAGATACTGCTAGCTTTAAACCAGTTACCAGAACACTGCAATCAAATCCCAGATTATGAACGAGTGACTCACTGATTCGATTCTTTGTCCTGAACAGGGTGAGACTGGTGAAACTGGAATGGCAGGACCGAAGGGAGATCACGGACGCTCAGTAAGTACATCCCATGGATATCTTGCACATTCAATGGAGAAAATTTTCTTCAATGTGGAATTTACAACATAATTATAAACAGCAGCATGAGTTCATGAAAAAATTGAAATATTCATTGAATGTCCATCTATCCAGTGAATAGTAATTCTCATGCAGTTGCTTCATCTTTGTCTCACGTCTGTTTGCAGGGTGTAAAAGGAGTGAGAGGAGATTCTGGCCCCAAGGGAGAACGTGGTGTGAGAGGAGACCCTGTGAGTGGTTCTGCAATGTTTAAAACAATTCAGCTTGATAAAAATAAATAAAATTCCTATTTAAATATCGTAAGTCATTCTCATCATCATTATTATTAAAATTATAAATTGACTTCTGTATTCGTACTCTTAATTGAATTATTTTAGCTTTTAATTTCTAATTTATGATTGCATATTTATCACGAAAATACTCAAATGTTCTAAACTACAATATGAATAATTTATAATTGTTTACTTTTTTGGGCATCCATTGCATAAATAAATAAATAAATGTTGAATTCATTTTTTTAGGCGTAATAATTGATATTAAGCATTTAATTTTATTCTTTGCATTAAATGTCGGTAAATAGGGGATACCCGGTGCAGACAGCAGAGTGCGGGGTCCAAAGGGTGAGCTGGGATACGTAGGCTTTCCTGTGAGTGTTTGCATCGAATCAATCAATCAATCTTATTCATGACATTATCTAAATTTATAGAATTTTATTTTATTTATTTTACATTTGAATTATTAATGATATTAAATACAAAATGTAAACATATCACTGGATTAGTGCAACATGAATCTCTCTTTTTTTTTTTAAGATAAACAGCAAATTGGGCAGAATTAACTAATAAAAACTCAACTCCCTTCCTGTCAGGGTAATCAAGGCCCAGATGGAGAGCCGGGTCAAGCCGGTGAGCGTGGAGAGCATGTAAGTCCATTTCAGCTGCAGCTGGAACGCAGCTTCTCGGCAAATGTACTGATGTTTAGTTTAAGCTTAAGACTGCTTGTCTTCTTTTGGGTGAAGTTTTGGCAGCGGGAGCGTTCAGTGTTTGGATCCGTGTTGCTGCCTGGGTCATGTGCTACACTGCTCATCAGAAAAGCATGCCGCAGCAGGAAATATCTGGAGCGCAAGCAAATTCGGAGAAATTCGGAATGAGTGCAGTGATCTCATTTCTTCTATTTTATAGGGCTTTCCTGGGAAGAAGGGACCACCAGGAACTCCGGTAGTACAATTCTATTACAGTATTCCCTCATTTCTATTCTATGAACTTTGCACTGACCGAAAACTTACATTTTATTCAAAATCATTTTATCTTATTCTTTTTGACTTCATCTGACTGTATTCCATTCTTTTCCATTTCATTCTATTCTATTCCTTTTTGCAATGACTGCTAAAATTTGGAGTATTTTTATTTAATTCGATTCAATTTCCTTCTTTTCAAGTTCATCTATAATTGTAATATTTAATCTTATTCAAATCATATTCAATGAGTCAAAACATTAAAACCACTACCAGGTGAAGTGAATAACACTGATTATCTCATTGCAATGGCACCTGTCCAGGGGCGAGTATATTTGGTAGTTCTCAAAGTTGATGTGTTGGAAGCAGGAAAAATGGGCAAGCGCAAGAACCTGAGTGACTTTGACAAGGACCAAATTGTGATGGCTAGATGACTGGGTCTGAGCATCTCCAAAACAGCATGTCTTTTGGGTGTTCCAGACATGCAGTGGTTAATACCTACCAAAAGTGGTCCAAGGAAGGACAACCAGGAAACCGGTGACAGTGTCATGGCGCCAAAGGCTCACTGATGCGTGTGGTCCAATCCCACAAAAGAGCTACTGTCGCACAAAATTGCTGAAAAAGTTAATGCTGACTCTGACCGAAAGGAGCCAGAACATACACAGTGCATCACAGCTTACTGTGTCTGGGGCTGTGTAGCTGCAGACCAGTCAGTGTGCCCATGGCGAACCCTGTCCATTGCTAAAAGCTCAGACAATGGGCAACTGGACCCTGGAGCAATGGAAGAAGGTGGTCTGGTCTGATGAATCATGTTTTATTTTCCATCATGTGGATGGCTGGGTGCATGTGCGTCACTTACCTGGGGAAGAGATGGCACCAGGATGCACTATAGGAAGAAGGCAAGCCGGCAGAGGCAGTGCGATATTCTGGGCAATGTTCTGCTGGGAAACTTTGGTTCCTGGCATTCACGTGGATGTTACTTTGACACGTATTACCAACCTGAACATTGTTGCAGACCAAGTTCACCCCTTCATGGTAACAGTATTCCCAAAAGACAGTGGCCAGAGACATTGCAAAAATTGTTCAGGAAGGGTTTGAGGAACATGATAAAGATTCATCAGTGTTGACTCAGCCTCCAAATTCCCCAGATCTCAATCTGATCAAGCATCTGTGGAATGTGCTAGACAAACAAGCCCGATCCATGGAAGCCCCATGTCACAACTTAAAAATCCGCTGCTGATGTCTTGGTGCCAGATACCACAGCACACCTTCAGAGGTTTGTGGAGTCCAGACCTTGACGGGTCAGAGCTGTTTTGATGGCACAAGGGGGACCTACATTATATTCGGCAGGTGGTTTAATGTTATGGCTGATGGGTGTGTGCTCTATTTTGCAATGACTGCTAAACAGGAACCATCTGCAGCTCAACACCTCAAAGACCAAGGAGCTGGTCATTGACTCTGGGAGGTCCAGACCAAGGTCACGACCAGTTCTGATCGAGGGAATCGAGGTGGAGGCTGTGGATTCCTACAAGTACCTTGGGCTGTGGCTGGACAGCAAGCTGGACTGGACTTGCAACACCAATCACTTATACAGGAAGGGACAGAGCAGGCTATACTTCCTTAGGAGGCTGCGGTCCTTTAACATCTGCAGGAAACTCCTGTGGATGTTCTATCAGTCTGTGGTCACCAGTGTCCTGTTTTACACCATGGTGTGCTGGGGGGGGGGGGGGGGGGGGGGGGGCAGCACATCCAAGGACGACACATCCAGGCTGGACAAACTGATCAGGCAGGCCAGCTCTGTGGTCGGCAAGAAGCTGGACTCTCTGGTGATGGTGGCAGAGAAGAGGTCTATGGACAAACTATTGAACATCATGGATGATGCCAGTCACCCTCTGCACACTGTCATCAGCAACCAGAGGAGCCTGTTCAGTGACAGAATGCTCCTTCCCAAGTGCAGGACGAACAGACTCAAAAACTCCTTTGTCCGTCACGCCATCAGCTTGTACAACTCCTCTCTGGGGGGAGGAGGGGTAACAGGAGGACAGAGGACGGGAAGGAGCAGTAGCCTAGCCTAGCCTAACAATAAGCAATACCGTACAATGTGCAATATAATGTGCAATATAAACTGCAATATCTTTCCTGCTTCCCCACACACACACACACACTTACCCTAACCCCACTTCTCCCCCCTTCCCCATATCTTATTCTTTTATATTTGTATATGTAAATACTTAATTTATTTTAATTTATCTAGAAGTTTTTCTCTATTTCTTTTCTCTGTTTATCTGTAATGATGCTGCTGGAATCTTAATTTCCCTGAGGGAACCCTCCCGAAGGGATCAATAAAGTTTTATCTAATCTAATCTAATCTAATCTAATCTAATCTAATCTAATCTAATCTAATCCTTTATTTTCACTCTTTTCTATTTCATCTATTCTTTTCTGTTCTATTGTTTAATTCTACTATATTTAATTATGTTTTGCAGCGACAACTAAACCTTTTTTCATTCTATTCCCCTGTAAGAACCTATATACATTTGAGTTGTTCACATTCCTCTGTATAACCCAAAGTGGCTTCAGTCATTCCTGTCTCCAAAAACCATGATCACATGACTATAAACTTTTCCATTATCTGACAGAGTATCATATATGATGGATGTTTGAATTTGGTGATTACATTATTTGTCCATCTAACAGTTTCCATTGCATCATCTCTAAATTACAATCAATCAATCAATCAATCAATTTTCAGGGGCCTTCCTCCACTGAACAAGGAGAACCAGGACCAGTGGGACCAGATGGACATCCAGGAGTGCGGGTGAGGACCCTTTAAGTACTCTTAAAGTGGAAATATAACATTTGTAGTCCTTGGTCCCAAAAACTTTGACTCCTTGTGTCTCAGTCATAATGTTCAGCTTTCTCTCTCTCTTCAGGGTTCTCCTGGGATAACTGGACCCAAAGGAGAGAAAGGTGATCAAGGTCTACCTGGAGTTCAGGTATGTCCAAACTGCTCTGAAAACATCAATATTTAATACAAATATTACAGCAAAACAGTCAACATTGGCATTGTAACAGTAACTCCACTTCATCATGCCTCCCTGTGGTTGATTATTTTCCTCTAACAGCAAGCCACCAAGTGTTTTATACCTTACAATTTGGCTACAACAAAGTTGGCTCACATTTTTTCTGATTTTCATCTTAAGCGACTGTCGGAACAAATCAAAAACAACAATCACGTATTGACCAATATTCATCCCGTTATGGTAAAGGAAGCAGCAGCAAACATGTTTGAGAGAAAACCTGAAAGAAAAAGCTGTAAAAATAAATAAATAAAATCATTGAACAGTCGAATGGTGTGTTGCTGCTTTTGATTACACAAAATTTAATTGATTGAGTTTGTGTGTCAATATGGTGTTGCGTACTCAAACAGTCCCACTCCTGAGAATCCTGAGGTGGGTCATGGAAAAAGCTTGAGTTCTAGTTTTTTGGTGTTAATATTCACACAGTGAGAAAAGGTTTATCACTTTAGAGATAAACATGTCTCTAAACACTGTTTTCTTGATGGTTTCTCAGGGGCTGTATGGTGCAGTTGGGGATAAAGGCACCAAAGGAAACCGAGGACCGAGAGGGCCACAGGTAGGTCACACACCCTTTCTGTTCCCCCTGCCCATAATGTCACAGAAATCGACTCGAGGAACTTGATGTTCTTACTGAAACAGACGGTCTTCACAGAGACCTATGTTACACAAAAGAACAGAATTTAATACAATTTTCCAGTGTTCAAACAGAAGAGGCCGAGCTTGCATTTTCAGTTTATAGGTGTGGGAAATGGAAAGCTTTAATATTACAGAAGAAATACAAGTTGCCATCAAATAAACCAGTCTGCAAGAAAACATTTGGACATTTCACTCGCTCGGTCAAATCAGACTGGCCAAATCAACCGCACTTTTCGGGCACTACAGAAAACACCCAGTACACAATGTGGAGGTAGTAATTTGAAAAAAAAAAAAAGGCCATTAAAGCTATTACAACTTTTCTCAAAGTGTGTGTATGTGTAAATCTTTTCAGGGTCTGATCGGTGACACGGGCAGAAAAGGCGACACTGGAACAGAAGGTTTCAGAGGCCCACCGGTGAGTACATCCTCTTAGTCTATGATTTTAAAGATGACCTACGATACCCCTTTTCCACAAGTTGATGCAGTTCCTTGAGATCTGAATGAAATGTCGATGACGCGCTTTGGCTGAAATATCCATCCATCCATCCCATCCAACCGTTTTCCTCTGCTTATTCAATGTCGGGTCACGGTTGCAGCAGGCGAAGCAGGGTATTCTAGGTATCCCTCTCCCCAGCAATGCTTTCCAGCTCCTCCTGGGGATCCCAAAGCACTCCAAGGCCAGATGAGATATACAGTGGTGCTTGAAAGTTTGTGAACCCTTTAGAATTTGCTATATTTCTGCATAAATATGACCAAGAACATCATCAGATTTTCATACAAGTCCTAAAAGTAGATGAAGAGAGCCCAGTTATACAAATGAGACAAAAATATTATGCTTGATCATTTATTTATTGAGGAAAATTATCCAATATTACATATCTGTGAGCGGCAAAAGTATGTGAACCTCTAGGATTAGCAGTTAATTTGAAGGTGAAATTAGAGTCAGGTGTTTTCAATCAGGTGTGAGTGGGCACCCTGTTTTATTTAAAGAATGGATCTATCAAAGTCTGATCTTCTCAACACATGTTTGTGGAAGTGTATCATGGCACGAACAAATGAGATTTCTGAGAACCTCAGAAAAAGTGTTGTTGATGCTCATCAGGCTGGAAAAGGTTACAAAACCATCTCTAAAGAGTTTGGACTCCACCAATCCACAGTCAGATAGACTGTGTACAAATGGAGGAAATTCAAGACCATTGTTACCCTCCCCAGGAGTGGTTGACCAACAAAGATCACTCCAAGAGCAAGATGTGTAATCATCGGTGAGGTCACAAAGGACCCCAGGGTAACTTCTTAGCAACTGAAGGCCTTTCTCACATTGGTTAATGTTAATGTTCATGAGTCCACCATCAGGAGAACACCGAACAACAATGGTGTGCATGGCAGGGTTGCAAGGAGAAAGCCACTGCTCTCCAAAAAGAACATTGCTGCTTGTCTGCAGTTTGCTAAAGATCACGTTGACAAGCCAGAAGGCTATTGGAAAAAATTTTGTGGATGGATGAGACCAAAATATAACTTTTTGGTTTAAATGAGAAACGTTATGTTTGGAGAAAGGAAAACACTGCATTCCAGCATAATAACCTTATCCCATCTGTGAAACATGGTAGTGGTAGTATCATGGTTTGGGCCTGTTTTGCTGCATCTGGGCCAGGATGGCTTGCCATCATTGATGGAACAATGAATTCTGAATTATACCAGCGAATTCTAAAGGAAAATGTCAGGACATCTGTCTATGAAGTGAATCTCAAGAGAAGGTGGGTCATGCAGCAAGACAACGACCCTAAGCACACAAGTCATTCTACCAAAGAATGGTTAAAGAAGAATAAAGTTCATGTTTTGGAATGGCCAAGTCAAAGTCCTGACCTTAATCCAATCAAAATGTTGTGGAAGGACCTGAAGCGAACAGTTCATGTGAGGAACCCCACCAACATCCTAGAGTTGAAGTTGTTCTGTACGGAGGAATGGGCTAAAATTCCTCCAAGCCGGTGTGCAGGACTGATCAACAGTTACCACAAACATTTAGTTGCAGTTATTGTGCACAAGGGGGTCACACCAGATACTGAAAGCAAGGTTCACATACTTTTGCCACTCACAGATATGTAATATTGGATCATTTTCCTCAATAAATAAGTGACCAAGTATAATATTTTTGTCTCATTTGTTTAACTGGGTTCTCTTTATCTACTTTTAGGACTTGTGTGAAAATCTGATGATGTTTTAGGTCATATTTATGCAGAAATATAGAAAATTCTAAAGGGTTCACAAACTTTCAAGCACCACTGTATAATCTCTCTAGCATCTTCTAGGTCTACCCCGAGGTCTCCTCCCAGTTGGACGTACCTGGAAAACCTCCAAAGGAAGGCACCCAGGAGGCATCCTAATCAGAAGCCCAAACCACCTCACCTGACTCCTTTTGACATGAAGGAGCAAGCAGCTCTGCTCAGAGATCCCTCCGGATGTCTGAGCTCCTCATCCCATCTCTAAGGGTGAGCCCAGCCACCCTATGGAGAAAGCTCATTTCAGCGGCTTGTATATGCAATCTCATCCTTTCGGTCACTACCCAAAGCTCATGACCATAGGTGAGGGTTGGAACGTAGCTTGACTGGTAAATCGAAACCTTTGCCTTCTGGCTCAGCTCCCTCTTCACCACGACAGTCCAGTATAATGCCTGCATTACTGCTGATGCCACCCCAATCTGCCTGTCCATCTCAGGCTCCATTTTACCATCACTCATGAACAAGACCCCAAGATACTTGAACTCCTTCACTTGGGGCAGCAACTCACTCCTAACCTGGAGGAAGCACTCCACTGTTTTCCAGCAGAGAACCATGGCCTCAGACTTGGAGGTGCTGACTTTCATCCCAGCTGCAAAACCATTCCAATGCATGCTGAAGGTCATGCTCTGAAGAAGCCAACAGAACCACATCATCTACAAAAAGCAGAGATGCAATTCTGAGATTCCCAAACCGGACACCCTCCTCACCCTGGCTGCACCTTGAGATCCCATCCATGAATATCACAAACAGGATTGACAACAAGGGGCACCCTTGGTGGAGTCCAATACCTACCAAAGTTTGACTTTGTACCAAGAATACGGACACAGCTCACACTTTGGTGGAACAAGGACCAGATGATGCATAGCAACAACCCTGATACCCCATACTTCCGCAGTGCCCCCCACAAGCGCCCCTGGGGGACACAGTTGTAAGCCTTTTCCAAGTCTACAAAACACATGTACAATTGTGGTCAGAAGTTTACATACAGTGACATGAATGTCATCGTGGATATGAATGTCATGGCAATATTTGGGTTTTCAGTAATTTCTTTGAACTGCTCTTTTTCTGTGGCATAATGTACAGCATACATCTTTAATAAAAAACACTAGAAGTTGTTGCACAAGTTTTAATTTTCTTTGAATTTCCTGAAATCCTTGGAAATCCTTGGAATTTACAGTTTAGAAATGGCTCCAAGAGATAAGTTGTGTATATCTGTGATCCTCTTTCTCAGATCTGCACTGAGCTCCTTGGACTTTCCCCATTGTATTCTGGGTTGGGCAATCCAATGAGTACTGTAAACAAACCCTTATTTTGAAGGCACAGAAATGCTACCAGCTGTAGTCAATCATGATCACCAACAAGAAGTTAAGAGACCTTGGCCTTGGCAAGATAAGAGACATTTTGGAAGTTTCAGCACCTCTGAATTAATAATCTGAGCGTATGTAAAATTTGACCCTGTGTTGTATAACCCTGACCATGTATGTATAATTCTGACCCTGTGTTGATTTCAGAAAACCCAAAGAAAATGAAAATTTGTGCACCAAATTCTAGTGGTTTTTTTTTTTAATTAAAGATGTCTCATCTCATCTCATTATCTCTAGCCGCTTTATCCTTCTACAGGGTCGCAGGCAAGCTGGAGCCTATCCCAGCTGACTACGGGCGAAAGGCGGGGTACACCCTGGACAAGTCGCCAGGTCATCACAGGGCTGACACATAGACACAGACAACCATTCACACTCACATTCACACCTACGGTCATTTTGGAGTCACCAGTTAACCTAACCTGCGTGTCTTTGGACTGTGGGGGAAACCGGAGCACCCGGAGGAAACCCATGCGGACACGGGGAGAACATGCAAACTCCGCACAGAAAGGCCCTCGCTGGCCACGGGGCTCGAACCCGGACCTTCTTGCTGTGAGGCAGCAGCGCTAACCACTACACCACCGTGCCGCCTTAATTAAAGATGTATGCTGCACAATCATTCTGCCACAGAAAAAGAACAGTTCAAAGAAATTACTGAAAGCCCAAATATTGCCATGACATTCATATCTAAAATGACATTCATGTCCCTGTATGTAAACTTCTGACCACAACTGTAGACTGACTAGTCATACTCCCATGACCCCCCCCCCCCAAACAATCCTGCCAGGGTAAAGAGCTGGTCCACCGTTCCACAGCCAGGACAGAATCCACACTGCTGACTGCAAAAAACTGAAGGAGAAAATTCCTTAATACCAGTGAAATTATCTTGCTGCATGGACAGATAATTTTACTTGACAAGATATCTTGGAATAAGTTGGTTACAATCTTGAACTAGTTTTAATAATCTTAGACTTGGTGTCTTGTATTCTTCTAATAGGAAATGCTAGATCATTTCAACTATATTCAAGATATTCTAACTTAAGATATCATTTTTCCAGTGCTCCTCCTGAATCTGAGGTTTGACAATCAGTTGGAGCCTCCTTTCCAGCACCCTGGAATAAATTTTCCTGGGGAGGCTGAGCAGCATCATACCCCTTTAATTGGAGCACACTCTCTGGTCCCTAGTTTTAAAAAGAGGAACTACCACCCCAGTCTGCCACTCCACTGGCACTGTACCTGACCTCCATGCGACACTGAAGATGTGTGTCAGCCAAGACAGCCCAACAATATCCAGAGCCTTCAGCATCTCAGGGTGAATCTCATCCATCCCTGCCGCAATGCTACGGAGAAGCTTCTTGACTACCTAAGTGACCTCTGCCAGAAATATGGGTGAAGCTTTTGCTGAGTTCTCAGACTCCACCTCCTCCACGAAGGATGGGTTCAGGAGTTCTTCAAAGTGCTTCTTCTACCGCCTGACAATGTCCCCAGTTTGGGTCAGCAGTTCTCCCCAGTTGCACACAGCCTGAGGCAAGCCCTGCTTCCCCTTCCTGAGTGGCTGAATGGTTTGCCAGAACTTCCTTGAGGCCAACCGAAAGTCCTTCTCTATAGCCTCCCCCGAACTCCTCCCACACCTGGGTTTTTGCTTCAGCAACTACCAAAGCTGCAGCCCTTCTGGCCTCCCGGTACCTGTCCACTGCCTCAAGGGACTCCTGGGCCAACCAAACCCAAAAGGCCTCTTTCTTCAGCTCGATGGCTTCCTCCACCGCCAGTGTTCACCAGCAGGCTCTTAAGGTTATCGCCATGATGGGCACCAACAACCTTTTGGCCATAGTTCCTGCCAGTTGCCTCTACATTGGAAGCTTTGAACATGGTCCATTTGGATTCCATGTCCCCAGTCTCCCCTGGGATGCACAAAAAGCTCTCTCAAAGTTGATCATCAATCTTTAGCCTAAGGTGTTCTGGTACCAGGTACACTTATGAACCACCTTATGCTCAAACATGGTGTTTGTTATGGCCAATCCATGATAAGCACAGAAGTCCAACAACAAAACGCCGCTCGAGTTTAGATCAGGCAGGCCGTTCCTCCCAATCACCCACCTCAAGGTTTCTCCATCATTGCCCACATGAGCGTTGAAGTCCCTATGAACTATGGAGTCCCCAGGCAGCACCCCTTCCAGGACACCACCCAGCAACTCCAAGGAGGCCAAATACTCTGCACTGCTGCTTGGTGCGACCCTCTCAATCTCCGGGGAAAACATCAACATAGTGACGGTCAGTCGGGGGCTGGTGAGTATCCCCACACCTGCCCAGTGCCACTCACCCTGGACAACTCTGGAAAAGGAGAGGAGTCCAACCCCTCTCCATGAGTTTGGTTCCAGAACCAGTGCTTTTTATTTAGAAAAATATATATGTGTGGAGGTAAGCCCAAAGACATCTAGTTGGTACCGCTCCGCCTCCTGCATCAGCTCAGGTTCCTTCCCCAACAGAGAGGTGACGTTCCACGTCACAAAAACTAGTCTGTGCTGCCGAGGATCAGCATGCCCAGGCTCCCACCTTTGCCTGACACCTGGCTCACGCTACACCTAACCCCGATGCCTGTCCTTGCGGGTGGTGAGCCCACATGGTGGCGGCTCCATGTAATTTCTTCAGGCTGTGCCTGGCCAGGCCCCAGGGGCCGAGGCACGCAGGCAAGCTCCCATCCCAGGTCTAGCTCCAGGAGGAGGCCCTGGTTTCCTGCTCCCGGGCGAGGGTGCTGCAGTTCCTTCTTTGCTGTTTCATCAGGGTCTATGATGAAACTTTGCTTTGGTCTAAATACCACAAGGATAAAGCCCTACAGCTCCCTTCTCACTCTGTCCAAACAGCCCTGTTCAAAATGGCCGATTTGACTGCCTATTCCTTTAAATGATAACGAGCCACTGCTCACTGGCCAGTCAGCAGTCAGGTTGCCTTTGCAAATAAATATTCATTTGCAAAGGCAGTTTTCAAGTCATGACTGGAGATACTCAGATACTCAGGGGGTGGTATAATTCTAATGAGTGCTACTTGTGAAATAGAAAAGGGAGTAGAATCCAAACAGGTTGTTGAAGCTCATGTTTTCTGAAATAGACAAAACGTAAGAAACTGACTGGGTCTCTTATTTCAGAGTTTGTAGGTTGGTTGGTACTCCAAATATCAAAAAGTATGTGCACAAGCACTGAAAAAGTGACTTTTAGGAAATATGTCCCTTTTAAATTATTTACATATTGACAAAATAAAGTAAAAATTGGAGAACTGGGAGAACAAAAATTGTTAGTTTGTCTATTTAAAGTGAAGGACTGTCAGTAATGGCTTTGCGAGTCAGAATGCAAAGCAATCTACAAACATAGCTTCCCAAGACTACAATGCCCAAGGTTCACAGTGCTCCCTGTCTCTGTCTTATTAACTTCAGCTGTCTCTTATTAACAATCATCAGCAACGCTACTTAAGCCTCTCCCTCACTGTCCTTCAGTGCGAAGTATCGTTCTGTCTTTCCAGCCATACCAAGCCTTTCTAATCTACCTGCTTTCCTGTTATTTAACTTTTGCTATGTTTTCCCATTATCTGCCTCTGTCCTCTCTCTGATATTCTGTTCGCTGATCGACTGATCCTTGCCTGGCTTTCACTACGAGTTTGCTCACCAATTTGGCTACGCTTCCTGTTTGTATCCCCACTCTCCCCTGTACATACATCCATGAGTGCCTGCACTCAGACAGGATACTTCACCTCATTATGGATATAGCGAAGGAGACAAAGCAAACAGCTCTGAATGCTCAGGGACACCTCTTAGGAGAACATCAGCAAATGCTCGCCAACCTCAACACCAGGATGGCACAGTTAACCGCTGTAATGTCACAGGCCCTCTTAATGCGCTCTGAAGCTACCTCTACTCCCGTGCAACTTCTCCCAACTCCTGAAAAATATGCCGGTGAGGCCTGCAACTGTAAGGGATTTCTGCTTCAATGCTCCATGTACTTTGCTAGTATGCCAAATCTTTCTGATGAATGCAAAATTTATCTCCTTTCTCACTGGTAAGGTGCTACAGTGGGCTAGCACAGTATGGAAAAGTGGAGAGGAGCACACCACTTCATATGAATGCTTTCTAGAATTGTTAAAGCGAAGATTCAATCACAAACCTGTGGGGATCAAAGTCGGTGAGAGCCTGCTCACCATCATGCAAGGAACAAGAAGAATAGCGAAATTTGTGCTTGACTTCAGAACTCTTGCAGCTGCTAGTGGATGGAATGAGCCAGTGTTGAAAGCAGTGTTCTGTCAAGGTTTATGTCCTGAGAGTCAGAGTGTGAAATGACTTGCAGAGATGAACATCTCACATTGGACTCCCTCATAGATCTCACGATTCACCTGGATCACCTACTTCTCCAGCCATCTCTCTCTCAAAGAGGACAGCAAACCAGCCCAGTCTATGGATGTGTCCTCACCCACAGAGTTTTCCCAAACCAGACTGAGGCACTCTGAATGAGAGAGAAGACGACGTGAAGGTCTATGCTTTTACTGTGGCAGTTTCGACCATCACGTTTCTCAGTGTCCCGTCTGTCCCACTAGAAATCACAATAACGCTGAACCTGTTCCTGATGCAGTGAGTTCTACAAGGAAATTTAACTCACAATCATTCAAAGTACCAGTCTTGTTGAAACTGCCAGCTTTGACCCATGTACTGTCTGCATTTGTTGACTCAGGGGTGGAGGGGAACTTCATTGACAACTCCATCGTCCAGGAGTTCAACCTGTCCACAACCCCTCTGCAAAGTCCACTCAGCATCAGGACCATCGACGGAGGACCTATAGGAGATGGTCCTGTCACAGCTAGGACCACTCCAGTTTGCAGTGAAATGATTCATTTCACTGTTTGTGACTTCTACGGTCAATCACAACATCACCTGGGTTATCCTTGGTTACAAAGCCAGGGTAGCCGGTGTGCTACCCTGATTTGAAGGAGGTCTTCAGTAAGGACAAGGCCTGTGGCCTACCTCCACTTCGCCCTTACGATTGTGCCATTGACCTTCTCCCAGGTACATCACCTCCTTGCAGTCGCATCTACCCACTTTCCCAGAAAGAATAAGCAGCAATAAAGGAGTACATTCAGGAGGCTCTCAAGCAAGGTTATATTCGGCTCTCCAAGTCACCTGCTTCTGCAGGCGGCTTCTTTGTGGAGAAAAAAGGAGGGGGTCTTCGTCCATGCATAGATTATAGAGGACTTAATCAGGTAAAGTATCCGTATCCACTTCCACTTGTCCCTTCAGGGTTAGAACAACTACGTTCAGCAAAGATATTCTCAAAACTTGACCTGCGCAGTGCATACAACCTGATCAGAATTCGAGACGGCGACAAATGGAAGACAGCGTTTAGCACCACCGCTGGCCATTTTGAGTACCAGGTCATGCCTTATGGCCTTTCTTCAGCACCAAGCGTCTTCCAGTGCTTGATCAATCACGTGCTCCGGGACATGCTGGGGAGGTTTGTTATCGCTTACATTGACGATATTCTGATCTACTCCCCAGATGAATCAAGCCACCTGGAACACATCCGATCCGTGCTAAAACACCTACTTGAGAATCATCTCTCCATCAAAGCTGAGAAATGTG
Source organism: Neoarius graeffei (assembly GCF_027579695.1). Lineage (NCBI taxonomy): Eukaryota > Metazoa > Chordata > Actinopteri > Siluriformes > Ariidae > Neoarius > Neoarius graeffei. Next base: position 7,745,850 of record NC_083575.1, on the reverse strand, counting down.
AGTTCCATTTACATCATATCTCTTTCCTGGGTTACATCTTCAGCGCAGAGGGAGTCAGCACGGACTCCTCCAAAGTATCTGCTGTCATGTCTTGGCCTGTACCCACATTTAAGGAACTCCAACGCTTTCTAGGTTTTGTGAACTTCTACAGAAGATTTATCAGAGGTTTCAGTACCATTGCTGCTCCATTAACCACCCTGCTTAAAAAAAGGTACAAAACATCTCCTCTGGAACTCAGCAGTGGAGGAAGCCTTCAGCCGACTAAAGACTGCATTCACGTCAGCCCCCATCCTGCAACATCCTGACCCCACCAAACCATTCACTGTTGAGGTGGATGCCTCAGAAACAGGAGTTGGAAGGGTGCTATCTCAACGTTTTGATGAGAAACCAAAGCTTCACCCAGTAGCATTTTTCTCAAAGAAGTGCTCACCTGCAGAGAGGAACTATGACATCGGGAATCATGAGTTACTAGCCATTAAGCTTGCCCTCGAGGAATGAAAACACTGGCTAAAGGGAGCTACACACCCATTTGTGATTTTTACAATCCACAAGAACTTAGAATACCTTAAGAAAGCAAAGAGATTGAACACATGTCAGGCCCGATGGGCCCTCTTTTCACCCCATTCAACTTCACGATCTCTTTTTGTTGAGGATCTAGGAACACAAAGGCCGATGCTCTATCCCGAACCTCCGGTTCTGCTCTTCACAACACTGAACCACATCCTGTTTTTGCACCAGAATGCTTTGTGTAGTCTAACACTTGGGACCTAGATAAAGAGATCAGAAACTCTCAACCCCGAAGGCGCCCAGAGAACTGTCCACCAGAACTACTATACGTCCCCAAAACCCTTCGAGGTAAACTCATCACATGGGCACATGCATCTCCTGCTATGGGACATCCTAGTAGTCAAATGACTTATCAGATGTTGATAAGTAAGTACTGGTGGGAAAACATGAGAACCAAGATCAAATCACGTTATCGCTTTCTTGCTCTGAATGCACCCAAGCAAAGGTTCCACGAACCCCTCCCTCTGGTAAGCTATGTCCCCTCCCTATGCCTCAGAGACCTTGGTCCCACCTGGCCATAGACTTAACAGACTTACCACCAACCCAGGGTAACACAACCATCATGGTGACTATAGACCGATTCTCCAAGGCTTTGAGGCCGATTCCCTTACCAGGCGTTCCCACTATGTTTCAGACAGCAGAACTCCTGTTTCAGTATGTGTTTAGGTACTTTGGTATCCCAGAGGATATTGTCAGCGACCGTGGTCCACAGATCATTTCACAGTTATGGACTTGTTTTATGGAGCGTCCGGGTGTTTCAGTAAGCCTCATGTCGGGTTATCACCCTCAGTCCAACAGCAAGGTGGAGCAGGCCAACCAGGAGATCGACTGTTTCCTGAGAATCTTTTGCATGAGGAATCAGGGGACTGGTCACATTTCATCCCATGGGCGGAGTATGCATAAAACTCACTCAAGCACTCAGCTACCCAGTTAACACCGTTCCAGTGCATACTCGGCTACCTGCCACACCTGTTCCCATGGGATGACACTCCAGCACAGGTACAGTCAGTCAAGGACTGGTTTTCTAGGAGCCAAGCAGTATGGGAGGAGGTTCATCAAAGAACTGAAGCAGTAAACGCCAAGTATAAAGAATATGCAGACAAGCACCATGGAACAAATCCTGAATTTTTGCCTGGCGGCAGGGTATGGGTCTCCACACGTGACTTAAGGGAACTGAATTCTTGCAAGAAACTCCAGGCACGTTACATCAGCCCATACACAAAATGTTACGTCGCATCAATGAGGTTTCATACAGACGGGAGCTTCCACCTCACTGCCTCATTTCCCCAACCTTCCATGTGTCATGTCTGAAACCAGCAATTCAAGGTCCTCTGGCAGAAAATACTCTCATCTCAGAACAACAACCCCTAAGTCTTGAGGGAGAACCTATCGACCAGGTAAACAGAATTCTCAACTCCAGAAGAAGAGGAGGTCAAGTGGAGTACCTGGTAGAATGGGAGGGGTATGGACCAGAGGAACAGAGCTGAGTAATGGCTAAGGACATCCTTGACCCCCTGCTAACTCAAGAATTTCACATTCAGCATCCTGACAAACCTGCACCTAGAGGGAGAGTGTGTCCCAAGAAGAATGTAGCTCCCAGAGGAAGCTCCTCGGGGGGTGGTATCTGTCAGTAATGGCGTTGTGAGTCAGAACACAAAGTGCCCCCATCTTATTAACTTCAGCTGTCTCTCATTAACAATTATCAGCAACACTACTTAAGCCTCTTCCTCACTCTCCTTCAGTGCAAAGTATCGTTCTGTGTCTTTCCGGTCATACCAAGCCTTTCTAATCTACCTGCTTTCCTGTTATTGAACTTTTGCTGTTTTCCCATTATCTGCCTCTGTCCTCTCTCTGATATTCTGTTCGCCAATCGACTGACCCTTGCCTGGCTTTAACTACGAGTTTGCTCACGCTTCCTGTTTGCATCCCCGCTCTCCCCTGCGCATACATCCATGAGTGCCTGCACTGTGACAAGGACGCCGTGTTCTATTTATAACACAAGTGAATAAAAACATTTTGCTAATGCATATTTTTGGTGAATTTTGTCATTCATGAAGATTGTTTTTTTTTTTTTTTAATTTTGTCCCAAACTGGCACAAACAAGCTTTTGCTAATTTAATACCAGCCCTTTTATCATATTCATCCTCTGCAAGTCTGGTTAAGGACTAATCTTAACCTTGTATGGCTTTTTTTTTTTTTCATTTTTTTGTGGGTGTTCAAGTTCTCACCTATTTACATACATGATCCTTTATTAAATCAGGGCATTGAGTATGACTAAAAAAGTTAATTTTTCTTGTTACATAATGATTACCAAGATAATCATGATCATAAGTTATTCAAATTGCAATACAGGGGTTGTGAGTGCTCATAAGTTTAATGATTAATTTTATGAACTAAAATTACACTTGCATGTTAGAATTGCAAATTTCACCTGAAATCAGGTATGTTGAGGCAAGTAAAACTGATTAACACTTTTCTTTTAAACAGGGCAACATTGGTGCAGATGCTTACGGACCTCCAGGATATAAAGGACATAAAGTATTGTCACATTTCCTGTCTTTAACCCTCATTATTATTATTATTATTATTATTATTAGTAGTAGTAGTAATAACAACAACATTAACGTAGATCAGAGTGTTCAACATCGACTCCAAGTAATGCCAAAATGTCAAATAAGAAATCCAAGATTGTTTTATTTAATGGAATTATAATTTTAGTAATCTGTTTAATATAATTTTGACAAATATTTTAGTCGCCTTTTATAGATTTTTAGAGGTATCTTTAGATGGTTACGAACCTCCAGGACTACTTACTTTCTCAGTAGAACATTTGTTTGGATTATTATTATTATTATTATTATTATTATTATTGAATTGATCCTTATAGTACTTTGAGCAGTTCACCACCTACTCCAAGCAATAGCATAAAAAAATTCAAGATGTTTTCATTCATTTTTTTTTTATTGTGTAGAATATATTTATTAAATTCTGTCCCTTTTGAAAGTATTAGAACGGCAAGACCAGTTCTTTTGTTTCTTATTGCCCAGGTGTGATCTGCTCGATTGATTGTTTAAACAACTAACAGCTCTGAATATCTACTCTTGGTTTGAGCCCTGGGTTTCACCTGTAAAGACTGAATTTGTTGTTAAAAAGGATAAACCATCATGAAGACCAGAGAGATGTCTATGAGATAAAAGCAAGCCCTTTCAAATCTGAGAAAAGATGAAATAAGAGAAAACCTGAAAGAAACCACTGGTGTACTAACAGCCAGACATGGAACAGGTTGGCCAAGGAAAACAACAGGAGTTGATGACAAACCTTGTGAGAACTGTGAAGAAAAAAACCAAAACAACAGTCAGAGGCATTGCCAACCACCTCTATAAGACAAGAGTGAAGGTATCACAATCCAGCATTCAAAGAAAATTTTGAGAGCAGAAATACAAACCTCTCATCAGCAATAAGGATCAGAAGGTGAGCCTGGAATTCACAAAAAGCAGAAGAAGAAAACAGATTAGCCACAAAAGTTCAAAAAAAGATTAAACTCTACTAAAGTGATGGAAAGGCCAAAATGTGGAGAAAGAAAGGATCTCCTCATGATCCAAAACATACAAGCTCATGGGTCAAGCACGGTAGAGGTACTGTCATGGCTTGGGGTGTGTATAGATAGTTTTCACTGACGTCACGGCATTCCGGGGAACGCCCCCCCAGCCGCCATCTTGGGGGGCAAACAAAACGGACCATCGCCACTACCGGCTACGTTATCTCGGACGAATTTATGAAGTTATATAGTCAGTTTTCTAAAATAAAGATCAATGTTGACAAAATCAAGCAAACAGAAGTATATAGATACATTAGACAACATCTCACGACAACGGTATGCAGCCAAACTGGCCTTGATTGGGGGAATTGACCCCTACGAAGTGGACAAAGATGCATTTTCAAGTGACTATGCAGGGCTGCCAAAGCCTGAAACTGCCAAAGCCTGCTCCAAAGCCTGAAACTGACTTCATCAAACTTTAAAGGCTGTCTGATATATACAACTTTATATATTCTACAGCGCGCCTTTTGGCGGATGCTGCCTGAATCGCGCAGATCCGATTTTTTTTTTTAGGGGGGGGGCGTTGGAGTGTCTGATTATAATTTCAAAGTAAATTCTGTATTAAAATTACTAAATAAGCAAATCCGTTACAGTCCATGAAACAGGAAGTATAAGGATGAGAAAAAAACAGTTTAAATCGGAAAGCTGCGCACATTTGCACAGCCCGAGCGGTGTGCAGGACTGCGCATATGTGCGCAGCTTTCCGATTTAAACTGTTTTTTTCTCATCCTTATACTTCCTGTTTCATGGACTGTAACGGATTTGCTTATTTAGTAATTTTAATACAGAATTTACTTTGAAATTATAATCAGACACTCCAACGCCTCCCCTAAAAAAAAAAATCGGATCTGCGCGATTCAGGCGGCATCCGCCAAAAGGCGCGCTGTTTGCATCCCAAACACAAATCAAATCATACAGAATAGACCTAAAATGTTTTTCAAAAATGACCCTTGCGTGAGTGAAGTGACAAGTTTCAAATAGAAACGTGACAAATGAGCGATATTAAGTGTACATTACAATGTAAACGTACACTCAGCGGTTCCAGTTAGGCATTCTCCAGAGATTGTTCACATGATGTTTTGGTTTCCAAAAACAAACTTAAACACAATTGATTGTTTATTTAAACAACTTACCACTTATAAAATGATCGGAGCAGACTTTGCTGTGTTTGGAAGGCTGATAATCCTTGCGGTTGATTCTCGCAAGCCATAGATTTCTCCTTTGTATGCTGAGTTTCTTTGTTTGCTCGCCTTCGTGCTCCCGTACAGTGGGAATTCCATAAAAGCTCCGCTTGACTTCATCATCTGACCTATTACGACAGCCGTGAATACAACAGGTGTGCACCATTGCTAGCTTTAAATAGCCTGCTTGGGTTCTTTTGAAGACTTTGTACTCGCGCGTTACAATGTGTGCTCAGTCACCCGTACGGTAAGCTGGACCCCCAAGATGGCCGCCACTAGGGAATCCCCGACACTGTGACGTCATGTGAAAACTATCTATAGCTGTTTCTGGAACAGTCTCAAATATTTATTGATGCAACTCGTGATGGTAGTAGCATAAGTCAAGAGAAACATTCTGTCTGCCAATACACAGAGAAATGCATCCAATCAAAGGGGGAGAAACTTCATCCTGCAGCAAGACAATGACCCCAAATTGGGTGGTCTGCCACCAAAGGCACCATGTTCCAAGTTGTTTAATATAATGGAGATGTAAATAACAGGAAATCTCATCTCATCTCATTATCTCTAGCCGCTTTATCCTTCTACAGGGTCGCAGGCAAGCTGGAGCCTATCCCAGCTGACTACGGGCAAAAGGCGGGGTACACCCTGGACAAGTCGCCAGGTCATCACAGGGCTGACACATAGACACAGACAACCATTTACACTTACGGTCAATTTAGAGTCACCAGTTAACCTAACCTGCATGTCTTTGGACTGTGGGGGAAACCGGAGCACCCGGAGGAAACCCACGCGGACACGGGGAGAACATGCAAACTCCACACAGAAAGGCCCTCGCCGGCCCCAGGGCTCGAACCCAGGACCTTCTTGCTGTGAGGCGACAGCGCTAACCACTACACCACCGTGCCGCCCCATAACAGGAAATAAAAGCTGAAATTATGATCTTTGGTCTCACGTTCATCTTCTGATCTCAAACCCAAATATCTTCAGTGTAGAATGAAAAAAAAAAATTGGTCTTGTTGTTCCAGAACTTTCAAAGGGGACTGCATATAAAAGATTTTCCTGTATATGGTTAGAACTAGCTGATCATAGCTATGAATTTTGGTCTCTTGCAGGGCAACACTGGTTTTCCTGGTTATCCTGGTTTGCCGGTCCGTTTGAATAAATCTTTCCTGTAATTTCTTTCAATTATATAAATTGATTTTTTTGGCATATTTTTCATTTCATTTTTAATATCTTTGAAACATTATTAAAATCAAGGGTGAAGATGGAACTAAAGGATTCAAAGGAGTGAGAGGACCCAAAGGACACCAAGGACGTCTGGTAAGGTCTTCGAATTAAGTTCTCAATAATCAGCATTGGATTAAATTAGATAAGATTTTTTTATGTTAATACTGCTTTTAAATAGATACAAAATGTGCCCAGGAATGAACTGATTTTTCTCAGAGTAATTAATTTCACATAAGTAATTACTTACAGCTCTGTCTTACTGTTGAGTAGGGAAACGGAGGAAATCGGGGACCTCCTGGAGAGCCCGGAGATATTGGCATGATCGGACTCCAGGTCAGTATTTACTAATATTCATCCAATATTTGAAAAAATAAATCAGTTAAACTGTTGAGGATATCATCGTCTTCACCATTATTATTAAAACATATTGAAATTTGGAGCTTCTCATCTCATTCATCTCATTAATTCTAGCCGCTTTATCCTGTTCTACAGGGTCGCAGGCAAGCTTTATAGTTAATTAAAAAACATTATTAAACTGTATTAATATCACATTATAAAAATGTTTAACTGTGATTCATGAAAAGTGTTTTGATTTTTTTTTTTTTTTTGGGGGGGTAGATCTTTTGGAGTAAACGTAGAAAAAAAACATCAATGCTTTCATTGACCAAAAAGCAAGGGGAAAAGAAAACCCTCATTTCATTTCTCACCTCACAACTAGATGGCGGTCTTTATTCAGACATCATTTACCACAAGTCGATTTTATCCTGAAAACAGCTCGCTTCAACCTGGAGGTCATTTTGTTATGCACTGATCTGCTGGTTTATATGGTACTACAGTGGTGTACGTCAGTGGTTCTGAATCTTTTTTTGTAGCCAGGAGCCCTTAACTGGAAAAAAAAAATCCACACAGTATAGACTTACTTCCTGACAATTCACATTTTTTAAATTATATTTACTGGAGCCAGAGAACTTTCTATTGCTGAAATTTCCACTGTTCGAGCACTTGCGGTCAGAGTTGACTTTTTTTTTTTGTATATAATTTGCATAGGTGAACAATAGCCCAGCAGAGCAACAAAGGAGGTTCCCCACTGGGTCAATCAAATGGTTCACTGCAGCTCAAGAAGCATAAGAAAATAAGAAATCGATATGCTAAAAAAAATAAATAAACAACAATGACTTAAGGTCTATTTAGGAGAAATCCATGTGCACGTCCTTTGAAGAAATCAAGGTTAGGGTTAGATATAGATATGTTGCCAACAGTGTGATCAGGAAGACTGTTAAAGGCACACACAGTTGAGTGGATGAAGCCTCCATCCAGGGAGTTGGTTCTTGTGTCTGGTATGGTGAGTGCATGATCTGACATTGAGGTACTAGGCCTTGTCACACATCATCTCTTCAGCGGAGGAGGGAGTAGCATGTGAAGGTCTGTTGGACAGTGCCTGGTATGCATTTTGAAGAATGCCGATAATGCAGCGACTTGGCATCTGTGGGACAGGCTAGGAATGGAAAATTGGGTGCAGGCAGTGGCTTCATCTATACCTATGATCTTGAGTGCCTTTCTCTGGATGTTTTCTAGTTGGGTTAGAGTAGTTGAGGAAGCACTCATCCAACTCAAACATGCGTATTCCATTAGGCTGCAGACCTGTGCTTTGTATACTGTTGGCTCTGCCTCGTGTCAAGCTTGTTGGCAACTTTTCTCAGGGCACCAAGCTTCTGTCCAGCTCTGGTGGCAATGGATGATATGTGCTTTGACCATGAAAGTTTACTGTCGATATTAACACCAAGGATCTCAAGTTCTTCTTGGACTGCTAACTGACAGTCACCAAAGTACAGTTTTGTGGTTGATGGAGTTCTCCTTCTTGACACCATCATTGGCTTGAACTTTGCTGGCTCAAATGTAACCTTCCACTTGTCAGCTCAGGCCTTCATCCTTTCAAGGTCTCTGTTGAGGCTGGCTGTTATATAGATGCTGTCCTCAGGTGAAGGTATTGGAAAAAACAAAGTTGAGTCATCAGCATACAAGAAGAGGTTGTTCTCACAAACGTCTACAAGGTCATCAATGAAGACAGAGAACAGCAGTGGCCCAAGAATGGACCCCTGGGGCACATACTTTGGGGCTTGGACCCTTAAATATAATAACTTTGGAATGAGATTGTGATTTCCACCACTAGAACAAAACGGACCCCTAATGGACTCCTGGGTGATGCTTCACGGACCGTACTTTGAGAACCGCTGGTGTACATAATAATCTCGTCATTCCATGTAGTGTGGGTTTTATGCAGTTTTGGTTTTTTAAACTGAAAATAAATAAATAAATAAATAAATAAATAAATAAAACAAAACAAACAACATGGAACAATTCAACTAACAGGTGTAAATAAGGCAAACTAATCTTCCTATAGAATTCCTACATTGTTTTCCACTGAGGAAACCAGAGTAATTAATTTTGGTTCAGCTGAAACAGTTGGCTTTATAGAATGCATTTCTTGTGCTTTAGGGTCCGAAAGGATCACCAGGAACCAGTGTGAAAACGGTAGGTTCTTATATTCCACCTTTAATTTGACAAGTACATACAAAACGTAAGCCTTCACAAGGTTTATTTAATGATTTGAATGCTGCCCTGTTCTGTTCTGTAGGAATGTGAATTAGTGAATTACGTGCGTGAAAACTGTGGTAAGAGGATCATTCTTACTCTCTCGATCTCTCCACACAATTAGCTAGTCATTTTCTTTTCTAACCTATTGTGTTCAATGAGAATATAGAAAAAAAATATGAGCGTATTGAGAATTTTGACCCATCTCTCAGGATGACTGCATTAAACCTGACATACAAATATGAAATATTCGCTCTCTAATTCTAAAAATTTGTCTGATACCTTTACAGCTTGCTGTGGCGGTAAGAACAAGATTTGTCTGTCTGTTTTCTCTGTCTATCTGACCTGTCATCCATGTCATGTCTACCCGTCTATCCATCCATCCATCCATGCTGTAGTCCACTTCTGTCTTGTCCATCCATACCTCCAAGTGTTGATCCATCCACTTGTTGCACTTCCTTTTAATACCCATCCATCCGTTAATCTATACATCCATCTAGCCATCTGATCCGGAGGTTATTATTCTCTTCATCCATCCAACCAAATGTCCATTTGCTGATCAATCCATCTCTACTTCCATCTCTCGATACCAGAATTCTATGGATCAGTCAATTATTTAACTCCTTAAATTCCCAGGAACAAACAGTGGATCCAAACTTACATTTGCCTTTTATGGAGTTTAGTGGGCATTACTCAGTGTAACATAGCTATACCATCAACATGCTTCATAAGGTGATCAGCGTTCAACATGTGCACAAGGCCTGAAAAAAAATTAGCAATTTTTTTTCCAAATCTGGCAGTAATTTATAGTTCAGAGTGGCAATGAAAACATTAATCACATAACTTTCGTCAAAGGTTGATAAATTATGCCCAATTTATCAAAACTTGCTCGAACATTTTCCATTTCAACAAAATCTTACATGACTTCAAGAGCATTTAAGTCTAATCTTCAAACCTGCAGATACTTCAAGAATGTTACAACAACATTGCTGTATTTATTCTCCATTATGCTTCCTTCCTGGATTTCCTTCTTTTCTTCGGTGTTTAGGTCAAACCCAGTGTCCAGGTTACCCAACAGAGCTAGTGATTGCTCTGGACACATCCTCTGATGTAACTCCAAGGATGTTCAATAAGATGCGTTCAACGGCCGTGTCTCTGCTCGAGGATATCGCCATCGCGGAGACCAACTGTCCAGTCGGAGCTCGAGTTTCTGTTGTGTCCTACAACAGTCAAACCAGTTATCTGATCCGTTTCTCCGACTACCATCAAAAGAGTCAGCTGCTGGAGGCGGTTAAGGGAATCTCTCTGCAGAGGAGCAGGAATCGGCGCGATATGGGCCAGGCTTTGCGCTTCGTTGCTGAGAACGTTTTCAAACGTGTCCGAAATGGCAAACTGGTCAGGAAGGTGGCCATCTTCCTGACAAATGGGGAATCACATGACATCTCAGGTATCGACACGGCTATGATGAAGCTCAAGGCTTTAGATATCAATCTGGGAGTCATCACCTTCAACGATGCTCCAAATATTCATCGTGCCATCCAGGTAGGAAACAGGAAAATAGAAGAAGCAGAATTTGACACGTGTTTATTTCCATGGATTTATGGGGGGGCGCCTCATATACTATCTGGCCAAAAGATTGTGCACATCTGACCATCATACTGTATGTCCTTGTTGAACATCACAGCACATGCTAAATTTAATCCCACTTTCTGTTCAAATAAGCTCCACTCTTCTGGGAAGGCTTTCCACTAGGTTTTGGGGCGTGGCTGTAGGGAGGTGTGTTCATTCAGCCAAAGTGAGATCAGACACTAATGTTGGGATGTCAAGGAGATCTGGGGTCCAGTCGGTATTCAGTGGGGTTGAATTCAGTCAGGGCTCTGTGCAGGAGGACACTAGAGTTCTTCACTCCAACCTTCACACACCATGTCTTCATGGAAATCATTTTGTGCACAGGAGCATTGTGATGTGATGTGAGGCTGGAACACATCTGGGCCTCTTAGTTCCAGTCAAGGGAAATTGTAACCTGACAGCAGACAAAAACATTCCAGACAATTGTGTCCTTCCTGCTTTGTGGCATCAGTTTGGAGAAGAACCACAGATGGGTGTGATGGTCAAGTGTCCGCATACTTTTGGCCACAGTGTATTTTGTCCAGCTGATAAATGAAAGTAAAACTAACAAGTTTTTAATGTACGTATCCCAATGTAGATGGTTAGTTTATTTTTCAAATGTACAATGGAAACTCATAAAACAGCTAAAACATATTTAGACATTTATACAACCACGGAACATTTTCCTTGAGTCCCATTTAATAATAACAACAAACATTATTTATGTATCAGCGATTTCTCCTTTTCTTGCTTCTCAGGTTGATGAAACAAGAAGTTTCAAGGTTTTTAATGATCAGGAAGTCAGATGGATTAAAGAGTGTGTCATCTGTTTTGGTAAATTGCTACATCCTGGACATTAAAACAAAACCCTCACATAATCCTCCAAGTCCAAAACATAGTTCCAACAAACTTTTTAATTATTCACATTTCTACAAGTTATTAGTTACAAAAATAACACGAACATATCCATGTCATACCTGGTGTCATATGATATAATAAGTTGACATGACAGTTCATGCTCCAAATGTGTCACGTCATTGTGCATCATTAATATGGAATCAATTTTGTGCCAAAATGTTCATACAATACTTTTGAAATATCAAACAAAAACAACAAATCAAAATACAAAAAAACAAAAAAAAAGTCAAATTTTTTAGACTGGCAAACAAATTATTCATGTAATCGTGCAAAATATCAGTCTATTACTCTTCAGAAACCTTTTATTTTTGTTCCGCGTCTTTCTCGGTTTTGTTTGACGTAATTTATTTTGGTTGCGATTCCAGCTTTCTCGTTTGTGCTCCCTGACTTTTTGCTTGCAGTTTTGGCACAAACTTCACGTGTGGGTGGGCTGTCCAGGAATGCATTCCCATTGGGGAACTTGTGTTTGACTGACAGCTACGCTCAGGGATTCCCCCGGAGGCTGTTGCGGCCATTTCCTACTCGGATTCTGGCGGACTGTTTGACGAGTGACCGATCCATTGACGGTAAACAAGGATCGAGTGGACTTCAGTGGCGACTATGATATTGAATTAATTCAACAAAGTGTAAATTCAATATCATAGTCGCCACTGAAGTCCACTCGATCCTTGTTTACCGTCAATGGATCGGTCACTCGTCAAACAGTCCGCCAGAATCCGAGTAGGGAATGGCTGAGCGTAGCTGTCAGTCAAACACAAGTTCCCCAATGGGAATGCATTCCTGGACAGCCCACCCACACGTGAAGTTTGTGCCAAAACTGCAAGCAAAAAGTCAGGGAGCGCAAACGAGAAAGCTGGAATCGAAACCAAAATAAATTACGTCAAACAAAACCGAGAAAGACGCGGAACAAAAATAAAAGGTTTCTGAAGAGTAATAGACTGATATTTTGCACGATTACACGAATAATTTGTTTGCCAGTCTAAAAAAATTTTACTTTTTTTGTATTTTGATTTGTCGTTTTTGTTTGATATTTCAAAAGTATTGTATGAACATTTTGGCACAAAATTGATTCCATACATTATGGTCCTCTTAAGGGAAAGTGGCTTGGGGCAGCTAATGGGAACATGACATTGTTTTCTCGTACAAAAACTGACAAGGATTATTTTCTTCAAGAGAGATTTGCGATATGGCATAAAATGTTAGATGTTCTGAAGTATGTGTCATAAATATCGTGAATCATACACTAACTACAAGGGTGCTCGATAGAGTGCATCCCTCCGCCAAGCCACACGTCTGGATTTGCATCAAAATCTAAATCAATTGTTCCTTGGCCCATGACTCAACTTGCCTCCAAAGTTCATCAAAATCTGTTCACTACTTTTTGAGTTACGTTGCGAACAGACAAACAAACGGAGGCAAAAACAAACTCCTCCAACAAAGTTTGTGCAGGTCAAAACTAGAGCAGACTTGATGTCATGGCAGTCACAACTCCTATAATGACAAACTCCATCATAAGCATCTCACGTGACATCACACTGTCAAGTCTGAGCTTCATTGAAAGTTTCTAAAAGGTAATGATGAGCTCGGAAAATACATGATTTTTTAGAAGTCAGAAGTTTCTAAACACCAAGTTTCAGACATGACATGTGCAAGAGTCATCATTAGTTAAAAACCTAGACATGCTGTAGTAAAAACAGAAGTAAAATTGCTCAAAGACTACCAGAACTTCACCATTTCTCTCGTTCTCTATCTGTAGATCACTGTAACCCAGACCAGAGGTGTGGCATAATCCTAAACCCAAAGCCCGAAGATGTGGATGTGGATTTAACTGTAATGATGGACTCGTCATACGATCTTCAGGCTGATCAATACTCTGGTGCGAAGGAGCTCTTGGTTTCCGTGCTGGACACCATAGACGTGAGCAATGACCCTACCAAAGAGGATGGGAAGGCCAGGATTGGGATCTACCAGCAGAGCTCCACTTACCCCAACTCCCATGTTCAAGAAGTGCTCAGACTTGATGAGTTTAAAGACCGTTTCGTGATGGAGAGACACATTTCCGAAGACATGCAACAAGCCGGTGGTTCACCACGTCTCGATTCGGCTCTGGAATGGACGATAACCAATGTTCTCCTGAAAGCAGCGGCACCGAGGAAGAAGCGAATGGTCCTGAACATCCTCGGTGAAGAATCTGGGAGTTTCATGGACAAAGATGAGCTGAAATACATCTCCATGCTCTCGCAGTGTAATGATATCGTGATGGTCACGCTGACGGTGGGCGAAAAATTCAGCTGGACTCAGGTAGAAGGTCTGACCACACCGCCAATGGAGCAACACCATATACCTCTTGGACAGCTGGGGCTCAGGGACCGGAAGTATGCTCAGAAATATTTACGAGCCTTCCTCCGCATGCTCACGAGTAAGAAACCGCTCCATGAGTCTCTTATCTCCAGTCAGCATCTTGAGTTCAAAAGATACAGCAATATTTCTGCAAAGCTTTTCCTACACTGATCTTTAAGCCCTGTCCCAGAAACCTGAATAATATAGAATGTGAATTGCTAAAGCAGTTTGCTTTTTTTCCCCTCTCTTGATTGCAAGTAGCATAAGAGCAGAAAAACAAACAAACAAACAAACAAACAAAAAAACATTTAGGCTCATATACAAATGAGATGAGTTTATAGATATCAGTTTGCATGTTCAGTTTACTCAATTTTAAGTGCTCTCGCAGTGTACAGTAACACACACACACCAAAAAAAAAAAAAAGTCCCGAACTGTCCAGAATTGGCATTTTTGGGATCGAAAGTTGAGCTTCTGGAAATTTTTTCTCCATGATAATGTTGTGTGACATTTCTTTCTTTTTGACTGATTACATTATCATTTATCTGCTTCCAGGAGATTTCTTCCCTAAACCCTCTTCTCTCAATGACGAGTGCAGCAGTTTTGTTACAAGGCAGATTAAATATTATACTCCTGTTCTTCCGCCAACAAAAAAGTAAGACGTGGCTCATGACGCTAAAACTTCAACTCCACAGGCATCAAAGTCAAACTCAAATCTAGTCTCCTGCCTCATTTCATGCAGTTATTCAAATTCATGCAAACTGAATTGAAACACTGAAAAAGTATTTCCATATCCATGTCCAGTTAGTTTAGGCAGAAAAACTCAGATCTTGACGAAACATAGTTTTTCATCTTTTTTTGGCTTTTTGCCTGAATTCACCCACAGCAACAACATCTAACTTTTACTAAGTTCACAGTGTCAACAAAAAGTGGAAGTGTGGGAAGTTTATGCATCTTTACATAACTTACTATTTGTTGTATAAAACAAACGCAAGAGTGCACATGGAATGCAGGAGCTCTTGCTCTACACACAGCTATTGTGGATTGCAACACTTTTTAACAGTCCCTGTGAAATGTGATGCATTTCGAAAAATGATTCAAACCCTTGGCTGCATCCGAATCCACACACTTCCATACTAATGTATTGGGACACAAAAAGCAGTCTGGAGTGCATCCAAATACTCAAAAGAGTCAAAGTCCTTCCCATACCAGGACCTGGTCTTCCCAGGCAGTCTCCCGTCCCAGCCGTCCCAGTACTAACCAGGCCCTTAAGGTGCATTGGGCGGCACCGATCTCCATTTCGATAGCCCTTGGCCTCTCGCCTATACAGCTAGGGTTATTGTGGTGGGCCAGTACTCTGGTAACCACAAGAGTTTGGCTCCCCACTCACATATTGTAGTGTGCCTTGCCAGATGGCAGAAAGTACCATTTTTATCATGGTCTTTGGTACGACCTGACCACAAGTAGAACTCGCAATCTCCCGACCGAGAGGCGGGCATGCTAACCACTAGGCCAGCTTGCGGTTGTCCGAATACTCCGTAGGAATTTAATCATAGCTGAATGGTCCTCAGATGTGCAAATGTAGTATACTATGCTATCCCATAATTCAGCTGAAACCTCTGAATCACTGAAGAAGAAAAATACCCCCCCCAGGGAGAACAGAACAATGATGGCAGACCAAAAAGAAACCGGATGTTGCAGCATCCAAGTGGTGGCATCTCCAGTGGTGTACAAATGGAAGCATCAAAAATAGTTTAAAAGGCCTAGAGAAATGTACCCCCTTCCCCCTTGGATAATAATAGTACAAGTCCCAACAATGAAAACTTGTAATTCAAACCTATGTAGTAAATGTCAGAAACGTTCAGAATTTGTTGAGTTTAAATTTTCCGCCAAGGGAATCCCAGTACCAACGTCGCCATTATTAGCTGGCTTTCATGTGACATCAGGAGTGTGGGTGGTTTTACTGGTGGTTTTTCCCACTTACGTCCACACAGTGTAGCTTTTGTCAGACTCTCTGCTAGATTATTTTCATTTTGATGGAAACTTGCGACATAACACGATATAGAAAGTGAGACAAATCATTAAACTACAACCTATGACTGTTATGGAGAAGAAGGGGGAGAGAAAAAAAGGGAAAGAGCCCGGAAAGCAACATATCGCTGCCGGGTGCACTAACACAAATGCCGTGGAGGGAGTGGCCCTGTTCCTCTTCCTGAAAGATAAATCACTAATTAGTCAAGACTTTACTACAATGAACTGCAAAGCATTTTGTTTCCAACATACTGTAATACTCCTCACTTGAGGAATGCATCTTCAACTTCCAGCCATCCATGCTCCCCCGTCACTCATTTACTGGCCGGTCTACTGCTGGCAATAGACTATGCACGGCCATGGAAAAGTTGAACTGAAGACTGTCAGCTTTAGCTGTACTTGGCTAGCATGTCATCTTAGTCTTTTTTAAAAAGTCTATTCTAATTCTAAGAATGCTTTGAAAAGCTTACCATTCCATATTTGCAAGCCAGTCTTCTTGATCGCCCTTGGGTTCATCGTTGTCACTGTCCCCGCGGTCATCGACCAATTCCGTCTCGAATCGGTACAGTTCGATACCTCTCTCTTCTTCCCTATCGCTGGCCACTTCTTCCTCTGTCAGTACATCATCATCAACTTGAACTGACGAAAAATTACTAAAACTTAAAGTTTCTCCCTTACTAAATTCCTGCTCACTTTGCTCGCTCATGCTGTTGTTCATGGCCGAGACACACCAGTGATGCCACGCGGCTCCCATCGGCTACTTCCGGGCAGTTCTAAAAGGGCTACATTTACTCGGCTTTTACCTGCAAATATCTGCTACCGTGTGGTTTAGAGAATAGTTGCCTCTGTCCAGGGACTCAATAAACCTTGCTGAATTTAACTGCTATTCTGTTTTAGTGCAAAAAAAATGCATTTCTCTAGGCCTTTAAAAGTTAATTTTCTGTTTATGTTGTTGGGAAATGTCATCTGCAAACACCTGCATCAGAGGACACGCAAGATGGTGGCGAAGGATGTCCAAATTTTGTCACTCGCATACTCAAAAAAAAAAAATGTACACAAAGTCTCCAGACATGAAATCCAACATGGCCAAATGTGAAGAGGCAAAGACCCCTTCCAAGAAAGAAACTGAATGTCAGGACATCAATCCAAAGTCACACACAACACCCGCCCCCCCAAAATAAAAAAAAAAGAATCAGATAGTTGGTACGTAACCAACGTTAAGTGCATACTGAGTATTCAGATGCAGCCCTCATCGTGTGTTAACTGGTCCATTATTGAATTTAACTTATGGAAACATCTCACGCAGCATAGCAACCCACAAAATATTTTAAAACCAATACCTGAATATCTCAAATATAAAATATACCAAATATCGTGAACGGACAATCATAATCGGTCATCTCTGAGAAGAGATACTCAAATTAATGATTACATTTATTTCACTTCAATGGCCTGGGTAGAATTTAAGCTTGATACCTCTGATTCTGGTTCTACTTCCAATCACCAAACATGTCCATTTAATAATAATAATAATAATAATAATAATAATAATAATGGGAAAATCTCTTGCTGTTTATATCACACTGTAAAGTCCAGAACTGTTCGCTTATTGTTCCTCTCAATTCCAGACCCAAAGTTATCACCACGATTGAAGAGACTCAACCCATGAGCGAGGTCTACACCGAAGCAAGCACAGACGTCTTTCAGGAAACCACAGAACAACCTCCGGAAGTGATCACGGAGATATACACAGAAACATACACGGATGTGTATACAGAGAAATATACAGAAGTGTTCACGGAACATCCAGAAATATACACTGAGATACATACAGATATATATCCGGATTATAAGGATATATACGAGGACACTTACCAGAATGAGTATCGGGACCAACCTGTGAACAAAGGCACTGTAGAAGACAGGAAAGTGACACCATTGAACAGAGAGACAGCCAAGAAGCAAGACAAAAAGGACACCGTACACCAGAATGGGCCTGATCCATTGAAGGGTACGATGTCCAAATATTTAACACGAGTAATTGTGGCACCACACTTGGGGGTGTTGGTCATTGCCATGTAATGTGGTGTTTTCTTGTAAATGTGCCTTTGGATCCCATTCTGAAAATTAAGTCAGTATATAGTGGTATTGATTATACCCCTACACTGTTGAATTCTCAATTCTGATTGGCTAAGAGATGCTAATATTGTTTTTTTTAACTTACTGATTACTTGTGTGTTAATTAACTGATTTAAATCATTCACATAGCTACACTTTATTTATTGTGATATACAAATATAAAGAGAACTAAATATTATGTTCCATGAGCTCCATGATAGATTAATATGCCATTAAAAATACAAAGCTGGGGGAGGGATATAATAGTCCAAGACAAAAATTTCTGAGAAAAATAATTTTAAAAAATCCTCCAAGATTAAAGCTGTAATATTTACCTGATAAAAACCCTGAAAAAAAAAATAGTACTTAAAAATGATGGAGCTGGTTGACGGGGGTCATACCCCAAGGGGGGAAAAGTTCTGAGATTAAATTCATAAATTTACAAGTAAAAAACTGATTTTAAAGTCATAACTTTGATTAAAAAAAACAACAACTCAGAAATACTGATTAAAGTCGCAAATGTCCAAACATCTCAGTGCATTGTGAGAAATGTAGTTGAAAATCTTTGTGCTTTATTCTTCTATATTGCTCAGTTGAGGAAGAAAGACTGCATTTCTTATAACTCTCGGCCCAGTGTCTTTGGTTTGATTACATTGATCCAGCCTTACAAAGTGAAGCCATGTGGTTCCTTGGCAAAAAGAAAAAAAAAATCCACTATTTTTCCAGGGTTTTTTTTGTTTGTTAGTTTCACATAAATTTACGCCTTTAACCTCAGAATTTTAGCTTTTTCTCACAAATGTACAACTTTATAATCTCAGTGAAGGTCCAAATTTTTTCTTGTAAACGTATAACTTCAATCAAAGAAATTGAGTTTTTTCTCAGAATATGCACCCCTCCACCAGCTCCATATTTTTTTTTTAACCTACAATTACTCCTCAAAAAGTCCCATGGACATGGACCAGGTCTGAAAACAATGGCACCAATGCATTAATAGTAAATGTTATTTCAAGTACATCTCACTACTTTGTTAAAATGCACAGCATTTCCTTGTAAGATAACTGTTTGTAGTACTAAAGTCCGATTTAATTGTGTGCTTTCGATTATTTGCGCCTCAGCCCGATGCTTGCTCAACAAGGACGTGGGGAGGGTGTGTTCGGATTACATGCCCAGGTGGTACTACGACCGGAACACTCAGAAATGCACACACTTCTGGTACGGCGGCTGTGATGGGAACGACAACCGCTTCCTGACCCAAACGGAGTGCATAGAGACATGCGGAGGATTACGTGAGTCAGCAGCGTTGAGGTCATCGTTTTCCTAAATAAATCATGCCATCTTTGATATTTTAACGTATTAAATAATTTCTCCAACAGGTGTTCAAGTTTTCCTCAAGGATGAACCACCGAAAGTAACAGGTACCCCAACACACATACACACCTTTCAATGATTTGCTTATAAAAAATTCCACACACGCACACCCCCTCAAGTTTCACTTGCATTGAATTAAATTAATTCATTAACGTTTTTGTTGAAGATTTCATTGACAACAATACATTAGAATGACCGTGTAAACATGAGAAGGTAATCTGGCCTTTAGTTTTAGACTTTCTACAAAAATATTTTACATTTGTAGTCAAATTGACTTATATAGTTACAATTTTGTGAGATTTAAGTCAGAGTTCATTGAAATTCTCCAGCACTCTGAGTCACCTGCAAGTTCAATACAATTTAAGAATGTTCCTCTAACAAGAGTAGTATTTCCTCCACTTGGCAAAAGTTAGTTAGCTTCAGTGACTCAGCAGGTATGTTAGATCTAGCTAGCTAGTATTATAGTCACCCTGCTAGAATGACACTTTTGATAAAACAAAATTGTCTAATATCGTGTTATATAATATATTATTATCCAAACGGGACACTTTTTCGATGGAATAAAAAACATGTTCTATTCCCTTCTAACAGGTTTCATTCATTTGGTTTGATAGCATGCAATATTGTTAGCATATTGCTTATCTTACGTGCAATTACATCACTCTACCCAATGGGGAATGAGCATTGAATATGGTTTACAATATTGCATGGTTGTCAAGACAACATGACATCACACATCGGAGCTGATACGAATATCCAATGAGAATGCGCACAAGCATTTCTTTGTTTGCCAGCAGTGCCGAAGTAAACCATCACGGTGAATTGAAAATGCCATAAGATATGCATTACACATAAACCTGTCATACTAGCGAGCTTCTTCTTCCTCCTCCTCCTTGTTCAGCACTACTGCCAGGTTGGGGTCCACGTGAACCCAACTGATCCATGTCATACTAACTGGAGCAGAGTTTTAGGTCGTATGCCTTCTGCATTTGCGAGCGACTGTGACAATTTGTAAACAAACATGGCTGCCAGGTTTGCTTCGTTAAATAGGGAAGATTTTGAGAGAATTTTGAAAGGGAAAGACGCGTTGAACTCCCGAAAGGAATGTGTATGTATAATACAAATATTGGTTGGCTTTTTTCATGGTATATCAGATATATTCCATTCAGCTACTTGTCTTCGACTCTGTGGCAGCGGGGGCATGGCCAAGCAGCAGTCTGTGAATGGAGGGTGGGGTCGGGGAAGGTAAGTGGCTAAGTCATTCCACCTGCTGTCAATTAATGTGTGTGTGTGTGTGTTACAGGGACGGAGCATAAAAGGAGGGAGAGAGCAGAGAAAAGGGGCTCCCTCCCGACCACAATGCATGTGTGCATGTTGAGTGAGTGAGTGAGTGCCGAAAAGCTGAAATAAGTGAAATAAAGTGTTTGTGTGTGACCAACTCTCACCTGCCATGCTTCTGTGCTCCACCCACATCAGGAACTGCTACAGTGATGCCGAAGCCCGGGAGCACAGAAGGGAACCACCCCATGGAGTCCTCCCCATTCAAAGAGCTCATCCTTGCCCTTGCTACCACCCAGCAGAACCAGCATCAAGCGCTGATAGCCCTCCGAAAGGAACAAGAGCAACGCTTTGAAGCCTTAATGCTGGCCCAGCAGGAAGATCACCAGGCGTTCCGGCACCTGCTCATGTCAGCAGGGGCGTCGACCACCGCAGCCAGCACCCTCACGAAGATGGGCCCGCAGGATGATCCAGAAGCATTCCTCGCCCTCTTCGAGCAAGCAGCCGAGGCGTGGGGGTGGCTGCTGGAGCAGCGCACGGCGCGCTCCTCCCGCTCCTGACTGGCGAGGTGCAGCTCACAGTGCAGCAGCTCCCTGCTGACAGCCGACTGGTGAATAGTGACCTGAGGAAAGCCATCCTGCAGCAGGTCGGCCACTCCCCGGAACAGCATCACCAGCGCTTCTGGACGCTGGCATTGGAGGAGGTCAGCCAGCTGTTTGCATTCGGCCAGCAACTCCGGGATGCCTGTCGGCGGTGGCTGAAGGTGGAACACCGCGACGCCAATGAGATCATCGATCTGGTGGCACTGGAACAGTTCATCTCTCAACTTCCGGAAGGAACAGCGGAATGGGTCCGGTGTCATCGCCTGGCGTCGCTGAAACAAGCCATCGAGATGGCAGAGGACCATCTGGAGGCGGCTCTGATGGCACGCAGACGAGGCATCTCCCCTCGCTTCTCTTCTCTCTTCCCCCCTGTTTCCTGCCGTAGAGGCAGCGGACGGCTCCTCCCCAGTCAGCCCGTCACATCTGTGGTGTCCTCCCCTCTCCCGTGTCTATGTTGTCTCCTCCTCGGGTGAGTGACATCTACAACACCAGTGCAGAGGGAAAGCCTGGGCCGGTGTGCTGGCGCGGCGGGGAATCAGAGCATCTCCAGAGTCGGCGCTCTGCAAGGGAGGTGGAAGCTGTAATCCAGATCCCCGACGCGCCAGAAACCGCCCCCGGTCGGGCCGGAACGTATCGCATACCGGTAAGTGTTCAAGGGGATACATATCACGCTTTGGTGGATTCCGGTTGGAATCAGACCTCAATTCACCAATGCCTGGTGCAAAGTGAGGCATTGGGGAGAGCACAAGCGGTGAAAGTGTTGTGTGTGCACGGGGATGTTCACAATTATCCCTTAGTGTGTGTCTGTATTCTATTCCGGGGCCAAATGCATAGAGTAAAGGTGGCGGTTAGTCCTCGTCTCACCCACTTGTTGATTTTCGGTACTGATTGGCCAGGGTTTAAAAAGCTGATGGAATATTTAACACATAGTAGGTCACGGGAAGATCCTAGCATGGCATTGACTGGAGAAGCTGTCACAGAGCCGTCTATGTCAACATCGCATCAGAGTGAGGAGCAGTCCACCCCTCCTCCCTCTCTCAGGGATTCCCTTGGGGATTTCCCATTAGAGCAGTCGCGAGACGAGACTTTGCGGCATGCGCTTGACCAAGTGAGAGTAATCGATGGTCAAACTCTTCAGCCAAGCGTGGCACCGACCTTCCCTTATTTTGCTATTATTAAAGATAGATTATACCGAGTGATGCAGGACACTCAAACTAGTGAATGAATAACCCAATTGTTAATCCCAAAGAGCTGCAGGGAACTCGTATTCCATGCGGCTCACTTTAATCCCATGGCTGGACACTTAGGGCAAGATAAAACACTAGCCCGAATAATGGCCTGGTTCTATTGACCAGGAATTCGCGGGGATGTCCGTCGGTGGTGTGTGGCATGCCGTGAATGCCAATTAGTAAATTCCACAGCCACTCCAAAAGCGTTGTTGCGCCCTCTTCCTCTAATCGAGACCCCATTTGAGCGAATTGGGATGGATCTCATCAGGCCATTAGATCAGTCAGCACGGGGATATCACTTTATTTTAGTTCTGGTGGACTATGCAACACGATATCTGGAAGCAGTGCCTCTCTGCAATATCTCAGCATGCAGTATTGCGACAGCGCTCTTCCGCTTTATCTCCTGGGTCGGGATTCCGAAAGAAATCCTGACAGACCAAGGCAATTCGTTTATGTCACGCACACTGCGCGAACTGTATGGGTTATTGGGGATTAAGTCTATCTGCACCAGTGTCTATCACCCACAAACGGATGGCTTAGGAGAGCGATTTAACCAAAGACTCAAGAACATAATCCGGAAATTCGTAAGTGAAGATGCACGTAATTGGGATAAGTGGCTCGAGCCCGTTATTCGCAGTATGAGAGGTCCCGCAAGCCTCCATGGGGTTTTCTCCATTTGAATTATTATATGGGCGTAAGCCGCGTGGCATTCTGGACGTGCTACGGGAAAATTGGGAAAGACCTTTGCCTAGCAAAAATGAAATCCAGTACGTTCTTGATATGCGCGCAAAACTCCACACCCTCACGGACCTAACCCAGGAGAATTTGTGGCAGGCACAAGAACGTCAAATCTAGCTGTATGACAAGGGCACACGCCTTAGAAAGTTCATGCCGGGAGACAAAGTGCTCGTATTGCTGCCCACGTCAAGCTCCAAATTAGTCGGCAAGTGGCAAGGGCCCTTCGAGGTCACGCAGCGAGTCAGGGACATTGACTATGAGGTGAGGCGAACGGATAGGGGCGGGGCATTGCAAATCTACCACCTCAACCTTTTAAAACACTGGAATGAGGGGGTCCCCATGGCGTTGGTAGTCCCGGAAAAGGCAGAGCTGGGGCTGGAGGTGAAAAAGATAACTTCTCGGACCACTCCAGTCCCTTGTGGAGACCACCTCTCACTGACCCAACTCACGGAGGTGGCCAAGTTGTAAAAGGAATTTTCCAACATGTTCTTGCCCCTTCCTGGTCATACCCACCTCATAGAACACCACATCGAAACGCCCCCGGGGGTGGTAGTGCATAGCTGCCCTTACCGCTTGCCCGAACACAAGAGAAAAGGTGGTGCAGGACAAACTCAAGGCCATGCTCGAAATGGGCATAATCGAGGAGTCCCACAGTGACTGGAGCAGCCCAGTGGTCCTGGTTCCCAAGACCGATGGGTCGGTCTGGTTCTGTGTGGACTATAGAAAGGTCAACGCGGTGTCTAAATTTGACGCATACCCAATGCCTCGCATTGATGAGTTGCTTGATCGGTTAGGCGCTGCTCGCTTTTATTTAACACTGGATCTAAAAAAGGGATATTGGCAAATCCCCTTGACTCCTCTATCCCGAGAGAAAACGGCCTTTTCCACACCGTTTGGTTTACACCAATTTGTCATGCTTCTTTTTGGGTTGTTTGGGGTGCCCACTACGTTCCAGTGGCTTATGGACAGGGTCCTCCACCCTCACGCTGCCTACGCGGCCGCCTATCTGGACGATATAATGATCTACAGCCATGATTGGCCGCAGCACTTGGAACACCTGAGGGCCATTCTAAAGTCGCTGAGGCGAGTGGGTCTCACAGCTAACCCGAAAAAGTGTGCAATTGGGCAGGTGGAAATACAGTATCTGGGGTTCCACTTGGGTCATGGGCAGGTGCGTCCCCAAATTAACAAGACTGCAGTGATTGCGGCCTGTCCGAGGCCCAAGACCAAAAAGGAGGTGAGACAGTTCTTGGGGTTGGCTGGCTATTATCATAGGTTTCTACCTAGTTATTTCGGACGTCACCAGCCCACTAACCGATCTCACTAAAAAAGGGGTTCCAGATCCGGTCCAGTGGACGGAGCAGTGCCAACAGGCCTTCTCTGAGGTAAAAGCTGCACTGTGTGGGGGGCTGCTTTTACACTCCCCTGATTTCTCTCTCCCCTTTATTTTACAGATTGATGCATCAGACAGAGGGCTGGGGGCCGTTTTGTCCCAGGAGGTGGAGGGCGAGGAGCGCCCTGTGCTGTACATCAGCCGGAAACTGTCAATGCATGAAAGCAAGTACAGCACAATTGAGAAGGAGTGTCTTGCCATCAAGTAGGCGGTCCTCGCCCTCCGATACTACCCGCTGGGGCGCCCTTTCACTCTCTGTTCGGACCACGTGCCCCTCCAGTGGCTCCACTGCATGAAGGATGCCAATGCGCAGATCATATGTTGGTATCTCGCCCTCCAGCCATTGAAGTTCGAGGTGATCCACAGGCCGGGGGCACAGATGGTGGTGGCGGACTTCCTGTCTCGTCAGGGGTGGGTGGGGGAGTCAGCTTCAGGCCAGACGGCTCCCCGGCCTGATTCGGGTGGTGGGGGTATGTGGCAGCAGGGGCGTGGCCAAGCAACAGTCTGTAAATGGAGGGCGGGGTTGGGGAAGGTAAGTGGCTAAGTCATTCCACCTGCTGTCAATTAATGTGTGTGTGTATTTGTTACAGGGACAGAGCATAAAAGGAGGGAGAGAGTAGAGAAAAGGGGCTCCCTCACAACCACAATGCATGTGTGCGTGTTGAGTGAGTGAGTGCTGAAAAGCTGAAATACAGTGGTGCTTAAAAATTTGTGAACCCTTTAGAATTTTCTATATTTCTGCAAAAATATGGCATAAAACATCCTCAGGTTTTCACACAAGTCCTAAAAGTAGATAAAGAGAACCCAGTTAAACAAATGAGACAAAAATATTATACTTGGTCATTTATTTATTGAGGAAAATGATCCAATATTACATATCTGTGAGTGGCAAAAGTATGTGAACCTTTGCTTTCAGTATCTGGTGTAACCCCCTTGTGCAGCAATAACTGCAACTAAATGTTTCCGGTATCTGTTGATCAGTCCTGCACACTGGCTTGGAGGAATTTTAGCCCATTCCTCCATACAGAACAGCTTCAACTCTGGAATGTTGGTGGGTTTCCTCACATGAACTGCTCACTTCAGGTCCTTCCACAACATTTTGATTGGATTAAGGTCAGGACTTTGACTTGGCCATTCCAAAACATGAACTTTATTCTTCTTTAACCATTCTTTGGTAGAACGACTTGTGTGCTTAGGGTCGTTGTCTCACTGCATGACCCACCTTCTCTTGAAATTCAGTTCATGGACAGATGTCCTGACATTTTCCTTTAGAATTCGCTGGTATAATTCAGAATTCATTGTTCCATCAATGATGGCAAGCCATCCTGGCCCAGATGCAGCAAAACAAGCCCAAAACACGATACTACCACCACCATGTTTAACAGATGGGATAAGGTTGTTATGCTGGAATGCAGTGTTTTCCTTTCTCCAAACTTAATGCTTCTCATTTAAACCAAATTGTTCTATTTTGGGCTCAGCCATCCACAAAACATTTTTCCAATAGCCTTCTGGCTTGTCCACGTGATCTTTAGCAAACTGCAGACAAGCAGCACGTTTTTTGGAGAGCAGTGGCTTTCTCCTTGCAACCCTGTCATGCACACGATTGTTGTTCAGTGTTCTCCTGATGGTGGACTCATGAACATTAACATTAGCCAATGTGAGAGAGGCCTTCAGTTGCTTAGAAGTTACCCTGGGGTCCTTTGTGACCTCGCCAACTATTACACGCTTTGCTCTTGGAGTGATCTTTGTTGGTCAACCACTCCTGGGGAGGGTAACAATGGTCTTGAATTTCCTCCATTTGTACACAATCTGTCTGACTGTGGATTGGTGGAGTCCAAACTCTTTAGAGATGGTTTTGTAACCTTTTCCAGCCTGATGAGCATCAACAACACTTTTTCTGAGGTCCTCAGAAATCTCTTTTGTTCATACCATGATACACTTGCACAAACATGTGTTGTGAAGATCAGACTTTGATAGATCCCTGTTCTTTAAATAAAACAGGGTGCCCACTCACACCTGATTTGTCATCCAATTGATTGAAAACACCGGACTCTAATTTCACTTTCAAATCAACTGTTAATCCTAGAGGTTCACATACTTTTGCCACTCACAGATATGTAATATTGGATCATTTTCCTCAATAAATAAATGACCAAGTATCATATTTTTGTCTAATTTGTTTAACTGGGTTCTCTTTATCTACTTTTAGGACTTGTGTGAAAATCTGAGGATGTTTTGGGTCATATTTATGTAGAAATATAGAAAATTCTAAAGGGTTCACAAACTTTCAAGCACCACCGTAAGTAAAATAAAGTGTTTGTGACCATCAACTCTCGCCTGCCATGCTTCTGTGCTCCACCCACATCAGGAACTGCTACAGACTCATTCAATATCACGCTAGCTGAATGGAATATACCGTATCTGATATACCTCTCAACACCAGCTAATGTTATATAAATATATAATATCACTATAGCTATAACAAACAAGTAAAAAGTGCAATGTCATTTTTCTCCACCTTCGAATTGTTAGCATCCATACGCAAAATCAGTGAAACGTTTAAACCAAGCCTTTCTTTAAATCTTTCCCTGTTCCATCCATTTGTCACACGGACCTGTTCCAATATTTTGATCTCAGCTGTAATTGTTAAGCAAGCCATTTTTGGTAGATCAACGTTTTGTTTTCTTTATAGGTTTCGATTTCATGACTGGAAAAGGTCTTTGGGGAATATTTTTCATTTTAAATCAACAAAATACACAAAATTATGCCAGACACGGCATGGTACTTAGAGATATCCTGGGGTTTTTTTGTTTGTTTTTTTGCTTTTTATGCCACTTTGAGTGTAAATCTCATCTGCAGTATCAAGAGCAAGGAAGTTTCTTGCAAACTAATTCATCTTCGGCAGCCAAACCATCCAAATGAAAGTGATGCAACAGAAAAGTGTCTTTGTTCAACAGTTTCCACGTTCTCATAGCTACTCCTTCTTTACTACAATATTATACCCAACAACATGAGAGCATTTTAGGATCTCAAGAAGAAATAAACATTGAGGAAAAGGTCAGGTTTGTACTCTTGCTTGTGTACTGATCTTGTTTTTGAGCTTCTTTGGCAAAAGGAAATTTTGTATGAACTATTGTTTGTCTTCAAATGGAGGAAATTACCTTTTACTGATTTAATACTTGCCCATCAGTGGCACCAATTTACACACTGAAATACACTGACCGGCCACTTTAAAAGGAACCTGTTGTTGATTCTAAGATCCCTGTTCTTGGCTGTCAGGAGTGGAACCCAATGTGTTCTTCTGTTTGTTGTTGCACGCTGAGATGCTTTTCTGCTCACCACGGTTGTAAAGAGTGATTATACGAGTTACTATATCCTTCCTGGCAAAAAAGCTCAAACCAATCTGGCCATTTTCCTCTGACCTCTCTTATCAACAAGGTGTTTGTTTCCACCCACAGAACTCTCGCTCACTCAAATCTGTGTTTTTTGTTTTTCACACCATTCTGTGTAAACTCTAGGGACTGTTGTGTGAGAAAACCCCAGGAGAACAGCAGTTTCTGAAATACTCAAACCAAAAACACTCAAACCAACACCCACGCCACAGTGAAAGTCGCACTTTGAGATCACAATTTTTCCCATTCTGATGCTTGAACATTGTGAACATTAATAGACCCCTTCGCATGTTTGTAAATAAACCGACCGTTGCCAGGATGCGCGCGCAGCCTGGACTCAGAAACAATGGCGCTGCCCATAGACCGGCATTATGAGCTGTCAGATTATGCCAAACAATTGTCGTTACAAGATCGAGAATGCTACATAAATAAGTTAACTCTAACAAGTGGACATCGCCTACCGGATCCGTATTTAATTAAAGAGTGGACGGACGATGTTAGTAAGTTTTCCTCCGATACCTGAAGGCAGTCATACTATTTACAAAAAATGTCAAACTCAAAAAAAAAAAAACTATTTACAAAAGTAGCCTGCCATCAACATTCTGGTTACGGCGAGACTACAACTTGATTAACAATGGGACATTCATATTCATTTTGTTTTAATCAAATTATGCCAGTGATGTGATGGCAATGTGGCTTTAGCTACAACAGCAAATACCAACACTAAACAGCAATTTGCAGGAGGTGATGGCATGAAAGGAATGATAGTGTAAAGAGTGCAGCTAAGAGAAATCAGAGCTGCGTAAAAAGCGAGAGGCAGAGAGCAGAAATGAAACTGAACGGGGCGGGAGCTAGGTTAGAGCAGTCAACGCAAGTTGGCATTTCGAGTGAGGGCACACAATTTTACCTTTCCATCCTTGCTTTAAAATTGTGATTTTCGGCATACACACATAACGATGGCACAAAATCTGGACTGCTTGAGTCAAGCGAGACCTCTCCTACAAACAAAACTGCATGCAAAGCTAAGTTAACATGCTAACAATATTCATTACATTGTGTAACTATGACCCAGCTAATCAGACAAACGTTACCAAAGTATTTTGCTACATCAATAAACGAAGACTAGAAAGAATAAAAAAGAAAGATTTAATAAATAGCCTGATCTTACCTGTGATGAAGTGGGCGCTGCAAACCCGCGCATTTTTGATGGTGCTTTCATCCCAGTCTACACGTTTGATGGCTTGTAGTCATAGACGTCGGCGATTTTTTTTGGAATGGGTGAGATCCTGCTGGAATTCTGTACATTTTAACTAGCCTAGTAAACTAGACCCAACCGTCTAGCGGCCAAAAATATTTTTTGCCTAGCGAATGGGTCTAGCCTCGCACCATATAAACAAAAACACCCCGGGCATCAAATCGTGCCCGCCAATCACAACGCAAGGTTTTTGTTTGGATTCTTTGGGCGGGCTTTTGCAGGAGTGACGACAAAGCTGCGCGACGCTGGAGAAAGCACAGCAGGAAAGATGGCTACGGCTAGTGAACAGCGCGCGTTTGACTCCGCTTTGGAATCAGTTTTAGAAGAATTAGACTTGGAGTTTTCGTTGAAACATGAGCAGGAAGAGGCTCTCCGCTCATTCCTTTTCAAGAAGGACGTTTTCGCTGTTTTGCCGACCGGCTATGGCAAAAGTCTGATCTACCAGCTGGCTCCGCTCGTAGCCAAAAGGATGGGGCTAGTTTGTGCAGTACGAAGAATTAATAAACAGCTTTGAAACATTACTTTTTGATTGTTTCTTATGTTCCCGTTATTTTAAATTTAAGGGAAATTATTTCACCAAACACCACTAAATAAAAACTCTCAAAAACAGTTTAAGCAAACCCTTGAAAAACACTTGGAAAAAAAATGTGTATGTGGTACAGACTCCAAACTTGTGGTCATTATCTCCAAACTTCTTAATATCTAGAACCTGTTTATTAATTAATACGCATTTTGAAAAATTATTTAATTTCAAGGCCTCCCCCACTGCTTTCTGTCGCTCTGACTACGTCACAGTCACTGTTGCGCTGATTGGTCAGAGCGTTGGCCTATACGCACAGAGACAGTTTGAAAGACAGCGGTTTGTTCCTCCTACCCGCTTCGGAAATGTCTACGGATCGAGGCCAGACTAAATATTCACATTTAGTCTGGCTTGCCAGGCTACATTTTAACCCCATCACTGCTACGAATCTGACACCCGACAACACAACAACTAGGCATTTCTTCCAAATATTTCTTCTCGTCTCTACCGTCGCTGAGTCTTTTTTGGGTCCAGGCTGCGCGTGCAATTTCCTCTTATGTATGAATGACGTTTACTGCGAAGGGGTCTATTGACGCTCTTGATTTGTATCTGCATGATTTGATGCACTGTGCTGCTGTCAAGGGATCGGCTGATTAGAAAACTGCATCAAACAGAGCAGGAAATGAGCTTTTACTGATTTTAAAAAGGTGCATGGGTGTTCCTAATAAAGTGGCCAGTGAGTGTAATTTCACCGTTATTGGTTCCGCCTTGCATTTTGGATGTTTCAGGTCAGTACTCAACTCAGATATTCGAAAAAAATTTTTCAGAAATCTGCACTTTGGTGTTTACTTGTATGAAACGTACATAAAATGAACAGATGATTCTGTGTTTCTCGTCGCTCAGACGTTTGCCAGCTTGATCAGGACACGGGCACGTGCTTCAACTTCATGCTGAAATGGTTCTACGATGCGTCGAAGAGAGAGTGCGACCGCTTCTGGTACGGAGGCTGCGGGGGCAACGGGAACCGGTTCGACACGCAGGAGGCGTGTGAAGCTCGCTGTCTGAGAGACAAGAAGAAACTCTGAACACGTGGGGCACGTCAGAAACGTCCGCTTCATTTCAGGGCTTAATTTAATTGATGTGTTGTTTTTTTTTTCTACCTTTCTATATTTCATGATTAATAGAAGAGCAGCACAGAGCAGTAATCCGTAATAAGTCCAGATTTAATCACCGTCTCGACAGACAGAATCAACTGAACGTTACTCGATTAAATATCAGTTAAGTATGAGATTGGGATGAGATGTGACTAGTTACATATTCGGAAAAATATATTATTAACTTTATATAGTGAAAAGCAAGACCTGATTTATTGATCTCTCTGACTTCATCGATCCTGAATCATCAAAACTGTGTCCTTGTGTGTATTTATGGTGGTTTGGTGCGTATAAAAATCGAATTCCACAAACTCTGGAGCATTTTTGTTCTGACTCAAGTTATACAGTTATGTGAAATAGTTGCGCAAAAAAAAAAAAAGTCCATGCTTTGAAGCTAATATTGCAGCTTTTGCATCTTGTGACCAAATCTCAAACACTAATAATAATAATAATAAGAAGAAGAGGAAAACACACAAAGAAAGAATAAAATGATGAATTTGAAATACAAAAGTAAAAATGTGAAGAATTACAAAAAAACTTGAAAGACTATCTTGATCAAATAAATTCAAAATGAATGTTTTTAATAATGAACAAAAATCCAAAAATTGATTTTTAAAAATGATTATTAATATTATTATAACAAGATAGCAAGAACGTTCTTTAATTAGAGAATACACAAACAAAATACAGTGACAGAAGATAGACTTTGACATGCTAAATTAGTAAAACGTTTCTTTTTTTTAAAAAAAAAAAAGCAATTTCAATGACAACAATAAAAGAGGCTTTTTCTTGATGCACTTACCTCAATTTTCCAAGAAAAGATACTTCTAAAATAATTTTAGCACATAGAAGGTCCTGTTTCTTTTGCTGAAGGACAACAAGCAGGCTGTGGTCACCTACAAAGCGATCGCTGGTGAGCATCTGCGTGCTCCTGAACGAGGGTGAGGTCAATGTTGGATGAATCCGTATTGGTGTTGGATCTGGTTACGGAAGTGCTGGGATTGGGAAACAAATTGTCAGCAATGGTGGGAATGCAGGGATGACTTGGTGCAAAAACAAAAAACAAGTGGAGCTCATGATGGATAGACGGATGGATGGATGGATGTGTCGGGTGAGTTGGTCTGAGCTACAAACGGAGTTTATGGCTGTTGGATGAATGAGAGGCGGAGCTTGGTTTCTGATGGCCAGTGGATTTCTCTGGAGCCAAAAATACACTGAGGTCAACGGGAGGAAAAAGGGATGGACAAAAAGCAAGACGGTTTAATTCATGGATGGGAGGTGTTATATGACGTTTGGTGGCTCTCTGATGAAGTGTGATGATCAATATGGATGGAGTGGAACTCTGGCATGGTGTGTCAGATGGATGTGTGTGATAAACTTCAGCCTACTGATGAGTCAAAATGCATTAACACACTGTGCACCTGATTACTGCAGATATCCCCATCGACAGCCTTGAAGGTGACCGCTGCCTGCAATTTCTCCTTCAACAAAAGACAATTTCCTCAGAGTTTCTTCAAGATAGACGCAATTTATTACGCAGTCATTTCAAAGTTTTCATCCAAAACCATGTTTTGGTCAGGTGTGGATGTACCAGAAGATAAAGTCTTCCTTTATTCGTAAATTAAAGGACTGATTTATTTGCACTGTTCTGATATATAATCATTCTGTTATAGTGTGATGTGATGGCTTAATTCTTGAATGTGATACTCAGGAAAAGGCTCACCTTAACCTTCCTCATTTTAATACCGCTCAAGTTACATGAATACGACTGATATGAATTTACCAGCAGGACACTGTTTAAAAAAAAATGTAAAAATCACTTATTCTTCCTTTAACACACCAATGTTTATTCTGGAAATGACAACTGCATATCCATTTCAGATTGTAAATATAATTTTAGAAACATGTTTCTGGTTTCATTTTATCCTGCCTGACACCAGACAGGTTTCTCAGTAATATCTACAGCAAGAGTGGATGTTGCTGTTAGGCTTATAGTGTGTTTTATTCCCGAGATATCCACCAACAGGATAAAGTTAACATGACTTGCTGACTTGTTTGAATTACTGAGGATGGGAATGAATGAAACAAGGCCAATAACTGGGTGGGTTATGCGAATTCAAGTCTGTTTCAACTCAGGGTTTACTCATGACTGGAGCCGATACAGTATTCAGGATTTACATTTGTTTCCTTGCTGATAAAAGCATTTTTATGATGTAGGCACATATCTGATTTTTTTTTTTTGGGGGGGCATTTACGTAGTCTGGCAAGTCATTATTTCACTCCCACCTTGATGGCAAATTTAATCAGTAAATCACTTTTCACGTAGATTTTGCTCAAAGTAGAGTAGAGTGGGGTAATACGCCCCCAGCCTGTTTTACCCAAAATAACCACCAGATGGTGCAAAGTTACATTTCTGTTGTTGCTATGGACTGGCTTGACAACGGGGATATACAAATATCCACTGTGGATCGCAGATCAGCAACGCAGCGGAGAGAAATCAAATTTCATGGTAAGTGATATAATTTTCAGATATCAGTAAAACTGTATTTAGATAGCTGCTATTTCGTCAGATATCACAGCTGTGTATGTGATATGAGGAGACAAGTCAGTACGTTAAAAAAAATACATTAGGTATAAAAAGTTGAATCACATTTTGAAAGTAAGACCCTTTTTTGTAAAAGTGTAGTCTGTGGGGTAAAACGCCCCCTTAATGGCAGGGTAAATGGCCCCCAGGGGGCATCGTTTCCTTTTATCATAATTACTGTATTTCATACATTTCTGAATAGCAGATACATAGTTTTTAATAACATCTCGCTTACCTGGTTGAGTAAAGCAAGTAATTTGAACTTAATATTAAAAATAACTGAAATAAAAAAAATGAAATTAAAATGCGAAATATCATAAAATAATGCATTTATTCATTAATTCAGGGATATTTTCTTGTTTCTTTCACATTATAGGCTTAATATACACTTTTGCTATCCAAACAGCTTTTTTTGAGTGAGGGGGCCTATTGCCCCACCTCAGGGGGCCTTTTACCCCACTGGGGGGGTAAAAGGCCCCCTTGGACAATGTTTGCTTTTGTTAAAAAAAATAAGTATTAACTTTAGGCAAACTTTAGGTGGCATTATTGTTCATGTCACTGTTGTCAAAAACTATGATTAAAACTAAACACATGGTTCATTTCAACTTGGAGAAAAACTGAATTTTCCTTAAGGGGGGCTTTTTCCCCCACTCTACCTCTTTCAAAATGCTCTAATTTTAAACACTAGGTTCACTGAATATAAGTTATGAGTAGGAATTGAATTCTTGCAGACATGCCAACCCTGTATGATAGCAAACTGTAATGGTTGTTTTGAGATAATGCATGCAGAGCGTGCATGGGGGGGTTCCAAAGGGGGTGTGTGTCCCCCTTTGGGCTCGGAAAATTTTATAAAATGCATTCAGAAATGGTGACCTCTGGTGGCTTTTTACAGTGAAAATAAAGGACAATCAGTACCACTTGAATACTTATAATATTAAATCATACAACTTCAGTTATTCTGTCAAACTTCAAAAATATTTGCAAATGAACATACTGTTTTTTTAGAATATATATTCTGAAAAGAAATCAAATGATTATCAAATAACTGAGAAAACTTTATTATATAACTTCAAGCAACAAGAAGTGTTTTCTCTCAAAAATGACAAATTACAATATAAAAATATCAGCAATTAACAAAACATTGGTTCAAACACAGTACATGTATTTATTAGAATTTTTGGTCCCTTCGCAAAACTGTAAATAAACATATCTTATCTATAACAGTAATTAAATACACTTTTGTTTTAGGCACATTATAATGAGTTGCTCATACAGTGCCAGTCCTATGCTGGAAAATGTCAAATGCATAGCTATATACTAAGAATTTTGTGAAAGCAACGAAAATACGAGTCGCTAACAACTGATTTACTATTCCATAACTTCATCACATAATAGACTAGAGACCTACAGACTTGCCTTCGAAGCAATTTTGGAGTCGGGAAACATGGCTTTAAAGAGAGGCCCACTGTGATCAGCTGCGGCGATTGGCAGGTTGTGTTCCACGAGAAAATTTGTGAATAAAACTTCAGCTTTTGTCACGCTGTCAATCGAGGATCGATCAACGAACATCGAGGTGATCGTCCGGTTAGCACTTCCAGATTTGGCCAAAGTTTGATGCGAGACAGAACTCACGTGTTGTCTGACATCGTAAACACCGGAATGTGCTACAGAGAAATGGACATTACATACAGTGCACAACGCATGACTCGCGGATTTTCCTGATTTTGTGATACCTGGATACAAGGTACTATATTCCTCTTTAAATTTTTGGTACACGGTCTTAGTTTTGCCAATCGTTTTTCTTGCTTTTTTCGGCGGCGGGTCAGACAGATCGGCTGAACTGTCAGCCATTTTTTGCTTCTTCTAAAGTACAAAATGTGCGCGGGGCTCTTATTGGTCGAAATTTGATAAAATTGCTGAGGTTAACCAATCAGAGACCGTGTTTCTAAAGCACTGGCTGACATTCTAGTAATAGCGCCCTCTGCCGGGAGACTGGGAAATCGCAAGTGTGGGAATTCTGGCGGCAAATTTGAAAATATCAATTATGAGCAAAAACCGTAATAATCGACTTCAAAGTCGTAATAGCGTAATTGGACCACCGAAACCGTAATGATTACGGGCAAACTGTAATGGTTGGCATGTCTGTTCTTGTCAATTTTCAAACTACAAACATCAAATTTTGGATGGATGGATGGATAGATAGACAGACATCAGCGCCAAATATCAGTTATTGGTGTCCTTGACTCCTAATTATCAGTATCAGCCCAGAAAAAAAAAAAAAAAATTATATATATATATATATATATATATATATATATATATACACACACACACACACATACATATATAAAAATAAGCGCAACCTGAGGGCAGGCGGCTTCAACCCCCCGCAGACCTGGAAACGGCAACCTCAGACTGCGCCAGCTGGCGGTCCACCACCAAGGCCATCGTTGGGGAAGCCGAGGAAAGGAGAGAGACCCGGTGGGGGGAGAGGAGGCTCCGATGACAGCGGAGACTGCAGACGGCATCAACAGACACTCCAACCAAGCAACTTCACCTGCAGCAACTGTAGCAGACCGTGCAGCTCACGCATTGGCCTATACAGTCATACTAGGCGCTGCAACTCGACAACTGATGAATGATCCCTGGCGCAGATCACCATGATCTTTCGAGATCGAAGGAGCCAACCAACCAACATGTACAACAACCCCAATTCCAAAAAAGTTGGGACAAAGTACAAATTGTAAATAAAAACGGAATGCAATAATTTACAAATCTCAAAAACTGATATTGTATTCACAATAGAACATAGACAACATATCAAATGTCAAAGTGAGACATTTTGAAATTTCATGACAGCAACACATCTCAAAAAAGTTGGGACAGGGGCAATAAGAGGCTGGAAAAGTTAAAGGTACAAAAAAGGAACAGCTGGAGGACCAAATTGCAACTCATTAGGTCAACTGGCAATAGGTCATTAACATGACTGGGTATAAAAAGAGCATCTTGGAGTGGCAGCGGCTCTCAGAAGTAAAGATGGGAAGAGGATCACCAATCCCCCTAATTCTGCGCTGACAAATAGTGGAGCAATATCAGAAAGGAGTTCGACAGTGTAAAATTGCAAAGAGGTTGAACATATCATCATCTACAGTGCATAATATCATCAAAAGATTCAGAGAATCTGTAAGAATCTGTGCGTACAGTAAGGGTCAAGGCCGGAAAACCATACTGGGTGCCCGTGATCTTCGGGCCCTTAGACGGCACTGCATCACATACAGGCATGTTTCTGTATTGGAAATCACAAAATGGGCTCAGGAATATTTCCAGAGAACATTATCTGTGAACACAATTCACCGTGCCATCAGCCGTTGCCAGATAAAACTCTACAGTTCAAAGAAGAAGCCGTATCTAAACATGATCCAGAAGCGCAGACGTCTTCTCTGGGCCAAGGCTCATTTAAAATGGACTGTGGCAAAGTGGAAAACTGTTCTGTGGTCAGACGAATCAAAATTTAAGTTCTTTATGGAAATCAGGGACGCCATGTCATTCGGACTAAAGAGGAGAAGGACGACCCAAGTTGTTATCAGCGCTCAGTTCAGAAGCCTGCATCTCTGATGGTATGGGGTTGCATTAGTGCATGTGGCATGGGCAGCTTACACATCTGGAAAGACACCATCAATGCTGAAAGGTATATCCAGGTTCTAGAGCAACATATGCTCCCATCCAGACGACGTCTCTTTCAGGGAAGACCTTGCATTTTCCAACATGACAATGCCAAACCACATACTGCATCAATTACAGCATCATGGCTGCGTAGAAGAAGGGTCCGGGTACTGAACTGGCCAGCCTGCAGTCCAGATCTTTCACCCATAGAAAACATTTGGCGCATCATAAAACGGAAGATACGACAGAAAAGACCTAAGACAGTTGAGCAACTAGAATCCTACATTAGACAAGAATGGGTTAACATTCCTATCCCTAAACTTGAGCAACTTGTCTCCTCAGTCCCCAGACGTTTACAGACTGTTGTAAAGAGAAAAGGGGATGTCTCACAGTGGGAAACATGGCCTTGTCCCAACTTTGAGATGTGTTGTTGTTATGAAATTTAAAATCACCTAATTTTTCTCTTTAAATGATACATTTTCTCAGTTTAAACATTTGATATGTCATCTATGTTCTATTCTGAATAAAATACGGAATTTTGAAACTTCCACATCATTGCATTCTGTTTTTATTTACAATTTGTACTTTGTCCCAACTTTTTTTTGTTATCGGGGTTGTGTATATACATACATACGTGGGTTGCTCAACTCCTCAGTTGTACCTGAAAGCAGAGCAGCTGAACAATCCTCCAGCTCCATCCCACCAACTTCAACCGGAAGCGCGTGATGCCCTCAGTCTCCAGTTTCCGGGACACAAAGCAGAACATCAATCACGCCAAAAACCTGATATTTAAACAGCTGTAAGGTTTTTCTCGAGAGTCTAGTCGGCATCACACAATAAAATACAACATCTTATACGTTTTATTTATTTATTTTTTACACTCTCATCAGACATTAAGCCCTTAAAACTTCCACCATGCTCTTGACACGCATTTTATGTAAAGCTGCAACCATTTTGTGCATAAATATGCGCATATTTACAAACTAACAAAGTGTCCCTCGCGAAGTGTAATCCCAGCCTCCAATCTTTTTTTCTTTCAGCAAAAAAACATTATTTTTTTACTCATTAGCTTATAAAACGCATCCCTGTCATAAAACTCAGATTTAGACAGGAGTAATGAAGTTTTATGAAGCAATCAGAGACACCAGGCAGCGTTTTTCTCATGCCGTATTCCTGTTGCTCCTAACTGCTGCAAAACGATTATTACGGCAACCTAGCGTTATTTACGGCACAATGTTTTCTCATCTCATCTCATTATCTCTAGCCGCTTTATCCTGTTCTACAGGGTCGCAGGCAAGCTGGAGCCTATCCCAGCTGACTATGGGCGAAAGGCGGGGTACACCCTGGACAAGTCGCCAGGTCATCACAGGGCTGACACATACGCTACGTTCACACTGCAAGGCTTAATGCTCAATTCCGATTTTTTTGTGAAATCCGATTTTTTTTGTGAGGTCGTTCACATTAACAAATATATGGGACTTGTATGTGATCCTCAGTATGAACGAAAAGCGACCTAAAAGTGTTCCGCATGCGCATTGCAGGATACGACGACGTCACACGCAGTGAGCATGGCCAGTGTTTACGGAAGTAAAACCGCCCGGTTGCGGTATGACCCATCCAAACTAGCTTGAATAGCTGCATCCCCCCAAATGGAAATCAGCTCCCTAACCTCTGCGTCCTTCCATTGAGAAGATTCAGAACCTTCACAGCCCGAAGCGTCCCTCGCATTGATGTCATGCGCAGGGGCGCAGATACGTTTTTTGAACTGGGAGGGACAAAAAACTGGGGGGGACAAAGCTGTCAGCAAACCAACCCCAACCCCGATATGCCTGTCAAACTTGTTGTTAGTAACCATAGCAACCAAGCTCGAGCTCGCAACCTGCGCAGTCTGTGCAGCTCAACCAACCGAATATCAGTCTTTGTTTTGTTTTCTGTGAGTTGTTGCAACTATGTATACACTGCTGTGCACCTCAATAAACCGAATGGTAATTAGTCTTTTGATTTTTCCGTGAGGTTTGCCTTATGCAAAGAAAGACAGCATAGACGTTTTTTCCTCCCTATAAGTGGGGGGGACCGAGCGAGGTGAATTTAAATCTGGGTGGGACGAGTCCCCCCCTCTATCTGCGCCCGTGGTCATGCGCCATGTTGTTGTAACTTTTTTTGAGAGACCCGCCGCCTACTTCAGTGCAGAATAGTGATGTTTGTGGCTTGTTGATGACGTGCAAGTCGGATGAATGCGACCTGGCGGTTCAGACTGAAGTCGCATATGAAAAGATCGGATAGGAATCGGAATTAGGACCACATATCCAAACGGCCTGGGTCGGATTTGAACAAATCAGATCTGTGTCGTTCATATTGTCAATAAAAGATCGGATACAGGTCACATATGGGCGAAAAGATCGGATTTGAGTCACTTCAGCCTGCACATAGCCATCCATTTACACTCACATCTACGCTCAATTTAGAGTCACCAGTTAACCTAACCTGCATGTCTTTGGACTGTGGGGGAAACCGGAGCACCCGGAGGAAACCCACGCGGACAACATGCAAACTCCGCACAGAAAGGCCCTCGCCGGCCACGGGGCTCGAACCCAGACCTTCTTGCTGTGAGGCGACAGCGCTAACCACTACACCACCGTGCCGCCCCACAATGTTTTTCTTTCCTTATTTTTCTTTTTCAGCACCGATGGTCAAGTCATGAGCAATAAATCTGTGCACAGTTTACACATTGTTTAGAAAGAAATATCAACTCAAATTATTCAGTGATGTGAACAGATGGGTTATGTCATCACTTTCAGAGTTATAATTCTCATTTCAAACCCATAAACAGCTTTTTTATGAGTAATGAGTGATACAAACATACTTCCATGTGAATAAATGTTCACCCTGGGGCTGACTCACCCTTCCCAGAATCCAGTTCATTGGTTTCGTTTTGAAAGCATGGCCACGACCTGCAAGATCTCTGTGGTGCAAAACCTCCATGAATTCACTCTTTATGATCCCTTCGAAACCCGTCTTGAACGTTTTCTTCATCATGTCAAACTTGGAAGTGTTGAACAACAAACACTCATTGGCCACTTTAATAGGAACTTGTTCATGATTCTAAGATTCCTGTTTTTAGCTGCAGGAGTGGAACCCAATGTGTTCTTCTGCTGTTGCATGCTGAGATGCTTTCCTGCTCACCACGGTTGTAAAGAGTGATGATATGAGTTACTAAATCCTTCCTGGCCGCTTGAATCAATCTGGCCACTTTCTTCTGACCTCTCTTATCAACAAGGCGTTTGTTTCCACCCACAGAACTTTCGCTCACACAATGTTTTTTGTTTTTTGCACCATTCTGTGTAAACTCTAGAGACTGTTGTGTGTGAAAACCCCAGGAGATCAGCAGTTTCTGAAATACTCAAACCAGTCCATCTGGCTTAAACCAACACCCATTCCATAGTGAAAGTCACACTTTGATTTCACATCACAATATAAGATGAACAGCCAAGGATGACATGGCGCTGAATTGTTGCAGATTGGTGTCGAGCTTTTGGAATGACATGCACCTTGGTGCAGAGGATTCTGGGAAGGGTGAGCTGGGCCCTTGAAGTAAGGAATAAAACACTATGTATCATGCTGTGATATGAAAATAATCAAATCCAGGGTGATGTGAGGACTGCAAAGTCAGTTATTTTCCAATGAAAATATGTCCTGGAGTGTTTTTCTTCCCCTTAAGCAATTTGTCAGTTTTTGAAAATAAAGAGCATGCTTATCAACACTTTATTCGTTTTTATTCATAGTTACCATTAATCACTTATAGCAGCGATAAACAGCTGCTCCCTGTCCAGCTTCTCTTTTTTATTAAGAAATACAGTGCTGTGCAAAAGTCTCAGGCACCCTATTTTTTTTTCATAGAAACTTTGTTCCAGATTTCTATTTTATGACTTCTACATTATCAAGTCAGTACAAAAACATTTCATTTGTTTTCCAGGACAAAATTAAATGTTACAGAGAAAAAAATTATATCTGAGCAGCATATTACACAAGAGAGCACTTTTCAGATTAAAAAAGAAAACATAATGAAGGCTACTGGGTTTTGGTGCAAAATGAAGACGCGAGTGTGACAGTCAGTGTCCAGAAGAACTGTGGCTGGTTCTGTAAGATGCTCAGTAAAACCTACAGCTCATTTCCACATAAAACTGCACTCATTGGACCTCAGACTACTATATATTTTTTTAAAGCAAAGAGTCGTCTCACACGGGGCGGCACGGTGGTGTAGTGGTTAGCGCTGTCGCCTCACAGCAAGAAGGTCCTGGGTTCGAGCCCCGTGGCCGGCGAGGGCCTTTCTGTGTGGAGTTTGCATGTTCTCCCCGTGTCCGCGTGGGTTTCCTCCGGGTGCTCCGGTTTCCCCCACAGTCCAAAGACATGCAGGTTAGGTTAACTGGTGACTCTAAATTGATCGTAGGTGTGAATGTGAGTGTGAATGGTTGTCTGTGTCTATGTGTCAGCCCTGTGATGACCTGGCGACTTGTCCAGGGTGTACCCCGCCTTTTGCCCGTAGTCAGCTGGGATAGGCTCCAGCTTGCCTGCGACCCTGTAGAAGGATAAAGCGGCTAGAGATAATGAGATGAGATGAGTCGTCTCACACCAAATATCGACTTTGTTTCATTTATTATGGCTTACTGATTACTGTTTATAGCATTTTTTAAATGTTGAAACGTTTCATTATTTTTAATCCATTTTTGGTCCACAGCATTTCTTTACCTGTGCCATTAGACTTTTGCACAGTACTGTAGATTCATTGGGTTTTTTCAGAATTAACACAATCCAGACATTTATACGAGTCTACATACAGAAATACATTAAAAAAGAGGAAACCCTGAAATTCTTATGTTTCTTATGTAACTGTAATGCAGAATGGCATTACATTATACAGTACAATGTGTACATATTGAATAAATTGTCCCTGTATTTAAAAAAAAAAACTAAATTAAAAAGAGTATTTTTCTCTTCGTGGCATCAGTTAGTTTTTCCATGATGAAGCAGTTTGAAAGACCTTGAAATCAGTGTCCTGCTGTTGGGGCCTTGGTGCTCTTCCAGGTGGTTGCAATGCAGCAGTGTTTCGTCTGAAGTGAGCAGAAGATGACTCTCTTTTTTATCTGCACCTGACAATCTGAACTCAGGAGGGAGCAGTCCAAGGATGAATACCTGAGAAAAAGAATCAGGATTATGATTATTCATGATTTTACAGGGAGGCGTGTACGTTTGTTCGCATGATCCACTTAAATTGTCTCAGTTTAGATTAGATTAGATTAGATTAGATTAGATTAGATTAGATTAGACTTTATTGATCCCTTTGGGAGGGTTCCCTCAGGGAAATTAAGATTCCAGCAGCATCATTACAGATAAACAGATAAAAGAAATAGAGAAGACTTCTAGATAAATTAAAATAAATTAAGTATTTACATATACAAATCTAAAAAGAATAAGATATGGGGAAGAGAGGAAGGGGGGAGAGAGGGGGGGAAAGGGGAGGGGGGCAGCAGGAGAGATACTGCACTTTATATTGCACATTGTCCGGTATTGCTTATTGTTAGGCTAGACTACTGCTCCTTCCCATCCTCTGTCCTCCTGTTACACCCCCCCCCCCCCCCCCCCCCCCCCAGAGAGGAGTTGTACAGTCTGATGGTATGAGGGACAAAGGAGTTTTTGAGTCTGTTCGTCCTGCACTTGGGAAGGAGCATTCTGTCACTGAACAGGCTCCTCTGGTTGCTGAGGGTGACTGGCATCATCCATGATGTTCAATAGTTTGTCCATAGACCTCTTCTCTGCCACTGTCACCAGAGAGTCCAGCTTCATGCTGACCACAGAGCCGGCCCGCCTGATCAGTTTGTCCAGCCTGGATGTGTCCTTCTTGGATGTACTGCCCCCCCAGCACACCACGGTGTAAAACAGGACACTGGCGACCACAGACTGATAGAACATCCACAGGAGTTTCCTGCAGATGTTAAAGGACCGCAGCCTCCTAAGGAAGTATAGCCTGCTCTGTCCCTTCCTGTATAAGTGATTGGTGTTGCAAGTCCAGTCCAGCTTGCTGTCCAGCCACAGCCCGAGGTACTTGTAGGAATCCACAGCCTCCACCTTGACTCCCTCGATCAGAACTGGTCGTGACCTTGGTGTGGACCTCCCAAAGTCAATGACCAGCTCCTTGGTCTTCGAGGTGTTGAGCTGCAGATGGTTCCTGTTGCACCACACAGCAAAGTCCCTCACCAGGCTCCTATACTCCTCCCCTCTGTCATCACTGATACACCCAGTGATGGCTGTGTCATTGGCAAACTTCTGAATGTGACACATTTCTGAGTTGTAGCAGAAGTCCGCGGTGTACAGGGTGAAGAGAAGAGGGGCCAGCACCGTGCCCTGGGGTGCTCCGGTGCTGCTAATCACAGTGTCAGACGTGATGTCCTTCTGCCTGATGTACTGCAGCCTGTCAGTGAGGTAGCTGGAGATCCAGGTGACCAGGCAGGGGTCCACTCGCATCCTGTTCAGTTTGTCTTGAAGCAATAGGGGCTGGATGGTGTTGAAGGCACTCAAGAAGTCCAAGAAGAGGATTCTCACTGTGCCATTTCCCTTATCCAGATGCGAGTGGGCTCGGTGTAGCAGGTAGAGGATGGCGTCTTCCACACCAACACCTGCCCGGTATGCAAACTGCAGACAGTCCTGGGCATGTTGTACCTGGGGTCTGAGGAGGCTGAGGAAGAGCCGCTCCAACGTCTTCATCAGATGTGAAGTGAGTGCCACTGGTCGGAAGTCATTCAGCTCGCTGGGCCGATTCTTTTTGGGAACTGGAACGATACATGATGTCTTCCAGAGGGTTGGCACTCTCCCCAGCTGCAGGCTGAGGTTGAAGATGCA
Source organism: Neoarius graeffei (assembly GCF_027579695.1). Lineage (NCBI taxonomy): Eukaryota > Metazoa > Chordata > Actinopteri > Siluriformes > Ariidae > Neoarius > Neoarius graeffei. The sequence goes on along the minus strand of NC_083575.1, from coordinate 7,701,602 downwards.
TTGGAGTGGTTCACCCAGTTCAGCAACACAGGTCTTCAGTATTCATGGACACACCTTGTCCGGGCCTGCTGCTTTCCTGGAGTGAAGCTTCCTCAGTTGACCTCTGACCTGGTCTGCAGTAATGCATGGAGGAGTCTGTGTTGAGGTGGGGGAGGAGGGGGCTGCTGTGATGACTGGGGGGAGGTGTGTTGAGGGAAGAAGGAGAGATGGCTGCAGTGAGGGAGAGGGTGGGGGGACGGGATGTTTAAACCTGATGATAGTCTGGATTCGTGCCTCCTGGAAATTTCTTCATCGAAGTCACATGACCATGGAATCTATTTTTGTCTGAGGATTTGTTAGATTTGTCAATTTATCCAGAATAGAAACCTGGTTCTGACCTTTAAGATGATTGATGGCTTTTTCAAGAGATATTTGAAAGGATTATTTGCTCTGCCCAGGATCTACAGCCAAGGTCATCTCTGTCTGGGGGAAAATCTATTGTTTCCTCATACTGATGTCAAAGTCAAGTCAAAATCCCTCTCACACCAGAATCTGGTCTTCTCAGGCAGTCTCCTGTCCCAGTACTAACCAACTCTTTTAGGCGTATGGGTGTGGCGCCGATGGCCTCTCACCTATACAGCTAGGGTTATAGTGGGGGAGCGGGTCCTCTGGTAACCGCGAGAGTCTGACTTCCCCACTCGCATCTGTATTGCAGCATGCCTTGCCAGACGGTAGTACAGTAGGTACCATTTTTATGATGGTCTTTGGTATGACCCAACCGCAAATAGAACTTGTGATCTCCCAGTCGAGAGGTGGACACACTAACCACTAGGCCAGTTTGTGGTATTCATACTGATGTAAAACCTGATATATCTGACACTGTATTTAAGCCTCTCAATGCTCTTTTTCCTCTCTTTGGTGAATTTAATAAGACAAAAATAATTGCAGCTTTTACTGATGCATGTTATTGAGAAATGGCAAAAAACTCCTCCTCGGAAACTTGTCTGTCCTGAAGATGTCGGAAATCTTAAAGCTACACTGGAGACTCCTTTCATAAATCTGTTCACATGGAACATACCCCTTACAAGTCACTGTGCAAGTTGATGCTGTAGAAACGATAACGTACTCAAGTAAGTACATGAACATAAACCTGAACTAATCCCTGAAAAAATCAACAGTCCTGTGGTGTAAATTTCTGTAATTAACAGACACTTTTCGTTGAAATCATGAGTTTATTTTTAGGATGACAGTATATCCTTTAGGCCTTTGAGATGCCTTCACCATCCTTCAAATCCTTCACCCGAAAATGAATCGGTTTCAGCTTTAACATTATTCCATGTGGTGTGATACAAAATCTATAATATTGAGAAGATTGTAAAAAGTAGCCTAATATTTCAAATCAGTCGACAAGCAATAAGAAAGAATGTGTCAAGATTATATACACAATGCAGTTTCACCTGGATTAATGCACTGGAACTGATTTTCATGATTAAAAAAAAAAATCGCTGCAGGAATTTCTACTTATAGCAGAAAACAAATGATTCACAACGTCATTTTTTTTTTTTACAAAAATGTCCAGGCCTTATCAAGCTGAAAAAGTGCTTTTACATCCCACTGAAAGTCAACATGAATGAATTCCCCCACTATAAATGTCTCATTATAGAGTCCTGGATTATTGCTGATGTGAAACGTTTTCAGCCCTTGTTGAAAGTCGAGGTCCATTTCCCCCTGGAGGAGGTTCTGGTGTCGGTGAGATACCCGAGTGGACGTCCTTGAGAGGTGTGTCCTTTTGCACAGAAGCGTTTCGGTACGGATTAAGATAGCAGCTCCGTAATTATCCTGTCTTCTCTTCTTTTCACACATCATCACGCTGTTTTGCACTAGATGCATTTGTCCTTCAACTGACAAGTTCCACGATCTTAAGAAGAAAAATGTGAATAATAAAACAAGCAAAAAAGAAGACATTCGGGGTTCACTGGCCTGTAGATCGAAAAAAAAGGAGAAACCACCAAAATTACATCACATGTCCGCTTCAGAAATATCACAATGTTGCTGTCATAATCCATACACATGCAAATGTTGATACATGGTTGATATAGATGCAAAACAGGCAACTAGTTCTCCTGGCAATTGCACAGGATTTTTCTCACAGTGTCATGTCGAGCACTGTGTTACACATTATTCAGGAATTATCAAGAAATCGCGCTGTTGTCAATAATTAAAGGTAGACTGCCTTTCAGATTTTTCAAGTTTAGGTCATAAAAGAAATTTTCCCTGACACCCAGTTATTTTTGTTTAGTGGACTGAAACCTACTGAATTCGAATCACAGACTTCTAATTTTATTAGGTTGGTTTTTTTTAACAGAAAATTAATGAATTTTTGGCCACGTGGCCCTAAATTCTCCTCTATTTTGTCCTGCTTCACCATGACCCAATTCAAGATAATACATCATGCCTCACTTGGTGGGCTTTCCCTGTTCACGCAAGGCATTGTGGGATACAAATTTGAAACAGGAGAGAAAAATGGAGAACGTGAGTGTGCGAATTAAACGTGAAAGATCAACTACAGTAACAGAAAACGAGAAGAAAAGACGTTATGTTATATACGAAGGAAAGGAAACGCAGGACCAAACTAATAAATATCGGCACTCAGCGAGCACCTCGGTGTGATCAGCTGTTCGTTTAGCGACAGAATGATGGAACTGTCAGTGCACGCTCAAAGGTAAACCTGTGCATGTGCACACGGACTTCCTCTGTCTGCGTGACTGCACAAAGCGAGCGATTTCATGCACATCTCTCAAATTTAATAAATTCCCAACCACAGAATGGCCTGATATTTTGCGAGCTATTACAGAAATAAACATATATCACAATGACCAAATTTCAGAGAGAACTAAATTTCACTGATTTTATGAAATTGAAAGGCCGTCTAGCTTTAATCAATAACGTGACTGTTTCCACTATGACATTCATGCACATCCTGGAGTGTTTTAGTCCTCGGATACCATGGAAATTTACCAGCTTTTCCAATTTTCTATTGATTAAAGCAGAGTGTACTTTTTATCCTTTTACTGTTACAGTTAATATTGTGGAACGTCCATGAAACAGGTTATCACTGATGTTATAGCAGCTATAAATAACCTCACCTCGCCACACCAGCCTCTCTGATTTGTTGTCTCTTGACGTTAATAGGAAACAAAATGCAGCTTGACATGTTCAAGAAACTGCAAAATTGTAAAAACAAACAAACAAATAAATAAATACTGACACTGGAGACTCCTTCCATAAATCTTAAAGAAACTATCGGATTATATAAACTTGTGATGTCCAGCTGCGTGACTGTCAGAGCTGCTTTTATAGAAAATGAATTCAAACAGTGAGGTGGTAGAAATCACGGTATCTTGATCAAAAGTTCAAGCTAATGTTGAGGATTGAGACACGTGAGGTTCTGTGAGGTTGACGTCACTCCAACGCGTCCTCGTCCACGTCAGTGTGATGGTGTCCAGAGCAACGGGTTGTTTCCTGATAAAAACGTGGAGAAAAGACTGCTTTCTGTTCCAACCCTCCATTTTAATTGCCTCGTTCTTGTCCAGCGTTGTCTCTGGTCTCGTCACTGAAACCCGTCAGGGCTGAAGGGACTGGATGTCCTCCTGTTTGTCCGGTATATCCTCTGCTGCTCTTTAGACTAGAGCCAGGAGCCATGATACCCGGCTTATCCAAGCCTCAGCTGGTGCAGCGTGTGCTGTCATTATGGTCCAAGCTATTGTCTTTTTTTTTTTTTGAGAAGAAATGCATCCTGTCACACCTTGATAACAGTCACAGATGGCGTCCAGTTGTTTTTGTTGTTGAACTGCTTCATAAAATGCAGAGAGAGAGAGAGAGATGGGGTTCAGTAAACGAGAAGGACAATGATATCCATCACCTTGGACTTACTGTTTAATCGGTGTTATTAACCTTGAAACTGCAATCCTAATAACTCAGTTTTATATCCTTCTTTCCTTCTCAAAAAAATGTGCTCCCACACAGTGAAGCCTTGGTTCAACGTGCACAATGTGTTTGAATATGAATATAAATATGACTTTCGCCTCCTTTAGACAGCACTGATGAAGACATAGTAAATATTGTATATCTGCAACTGGATGCATTTAGATCAAATATACAGCTTTATCTTATATTTGATATCTTTATATCAAATGTACCTGGAGGTCAGAGGGTGAGCTAACGTTAAGCTCACTGTTTCAGGGTATAATTAACACCAGTGGCTCTTCTCAGTCTGATGAGTAAAGCTGTTCAGTAAAAAGTAAGCTAACATTTAGTGAGCTAATGTTTGCTAGCAGGCTTGGCTGTTAAAATGACACGTTTCCTATTTTGACCTGGATGCAAAAAGATCGGCTTTAAAATGAACAAAAGTGTCTCCAATACAAAAAACAAAACAATGATATTAATATAACATACAGTGGTGCTTGAAAGTTTGTGAACCCTTTAGAATTTTCTATATTTCTGCATAAATATGACCTAAAACATCATCAGATTTTCACACAAGTCCTAAAAGTAGATAAAGAGAACCCAGTTAAACAAATGAGACAGAAATATTATACTTGGTCATTTATTTATTGAGGGCAATGATCCAATATTATGTATCTGTGAGTGGCAAAAGTATGTGAACCTCTAGGATTAGCGCTTAATTTGAAGGTGAAATTAGAGTCAGCTGTTTTCAATCAATGGGATGACAATCAGGTGTGAGTGGGCACCCTGTTTTATTTAAAGAACAGGGATCTATCAAAGTCTGATCTTCACAACACATGTTTGTGGAAGTGTATCATGGCACGAACAAAGGAGATTTCTGAGGACCTCAGAAAAAGTGTTGTTGATGCTCATCAGGCTGGAAAAGGTCACAAAACCATCTCTAAAGAGTTTGGACTCCACCACTCTACAGTTAGACAGATTGTGTACAAATGGAGGAAATTCAAGACCATTGTTACCCTCCCCAGGAGTGGTCGACCAACAAACATCACTCTGAGAGCAAGATGTGTAATAGTCTGCAAGGTCACAAAGGAACCGAGGGTAACTTCTAAGCAACTGAAGGCCTCTCTCACATTGGCTAATGTTAATGTTCACGAGTCCACCATCAGGAAAACACTGAACAACAATGGTGTGCATGGCAGGGTTGCAAGGAGAAAGCCACTGCTCTCCAAAAAGAACATTGCTGCTCATCTGCAGTTGGCTAAAGATCGTGTGGACAAGCCAGAAGGCTATTGGAAAAATGTTTTGTGGATGGATGAAACCAAAATAGAATTTTTGGTTTAAATGAGAAGTGTTATGTTTGGAGAAAGGAAAACACTGCATTCCAGCATAAGAACCTCATCCCATCTGTGAAACATGGTGGTGGGAGTGTCATGGTTTGGGCCTGTTTTGCTGCATCTGGGCCAGGACGGCTTGCCGTCACTGACGGAACAATGAATTCTGAATTATACCAGTGAATTCTAAAGGAAAATGTCAGGACATCTGTCCATGAACCGAACCTCAAGAGAAGGTGGGTCATGCAGCAAGACAACGACCCTAAGCACACAAGTCGTTCTACCAAAGAATGGTTAAAGAAGAATACAGTTAATGTTTTGGAATGGCCAAGTCAAAGTCCTGACCTTAATCCAATGGAAATGTTGTGGAAGGACCTGAAGCGAGCAGTTCATGTGAGGAAACCCACCAACATCCCAGAGTTGAAGCTGTTCTGTATGGAGGAACGGGCTAAGATTCCTCCAAGCTGGTGTGCAGGACTGATCAACAGTTACCGCAAACATTTAGTTGCAGTTATTGCTGCACAAGGGGGTCACACCAGATACTGAAAGCAAAGGTTCACATACTTTTGCCCCTCACAGATATGTAATATTGGATCATTTTCCTCAATAAATAAATGACCAAGTATAATATTTTTGTCTCATTTGTTTAACTGGGTTCTCTTTATCTACTTTTAGGACTCGTGTGAAAATCTGATGATGTTTTAGGTGATATTTATGCAGAAATATAGAAAATTCTAAAGGGTTCACAAACTTTCAAGCACCACTGTAAAACATTTTGTATATTTTAGTTGAAATTATGTTTATTGTAACTCGTCATTTAGCAATCCAATGAGCTCTGGTTCTTCACAGCGAGCTAGTTATTTAGCCATACATGGAGTTCTGGGTTTTAGCAGCTAGCTAGTTATTTAGCAATACAATGAGCTCTTTTTTTTCATAGCTAGCTGGTTCTCTTGCAACGCAATGAGCTCTTGTTCTATACAGCAAGCTAGTTATTTCACAATATAATAAGTTCTGGGTTTTCACAGTTTGTTGTTATTTAGTAATACATGGAGTTCTGGGCTGTGTTCCAGTAGTCCGTCCTATGTCCTTTTTGAACCACTTGATGTGAAGGAGAATTCCAATTATTGTTTGATTATTTAATTTTTGGCACAGAATGATGTATTTCTGGTGCGTGAATGGTGTGCTGATGGTGTGTCGTTTTAAATGTTGCTGCTGCAAGGAATTCTGGGATGGCATCATCTCCTTTCCTTTCCTAAACGATGGTCTAATGGACCCTCTGTGAAAGGAGATCGGAAAAGACGCATTGAAGCACCTTTCCTTTAGCCTAGTAAACTAGACCCACCCGCCTAGCGGCCAAAAATATTTTGTGCCTAGCGAATGGGTCTAGCCTCGCACCAAATAAACAAAAACACCCCGGGCATCAAATCGTGCCCGCCAATCACAACGCAAGGTTTTTGTTTGGATTCTTTGGGCGGGCTTTTGCAGGAGTGACGACAAAGCTGCGCGACGCTGGAGAAAGCACAACAGGAAAGATGGCTACGGCTAGTGAACAGCGCGCGTTTGACTCCACTTTGGAATCAGTTTTAGAAGAATTAGACTTGGAGTTTTTGTTGAAACATGAGCAGGAAGAGGCTCTCCGCTCATTCCTTTTCAAGAAGGACGTTTTCGCTGTTTTGCCGACCGGCTATGCCAAAAGTCTGATCTACCAGCTGGCTCCGCTCGTAGCCAAAAGGATGGGGCTAGTTTGTGCAGTACGAAGAATTAATAAACAGCTTTGAAACATTACTTTTTGATTGTTTCTTATTTTCCCGTTATTTTAAATTTAAGGGAAATTATTTCACCAAACACCACTAAATAAAAACTCTCAAAAACAGTTTAAGCAAACCCTTGAAAAACACTTGGAAAAAAAATGTGTATGTGGTACAGACTCCAAACTTGTGGTCATTATCTCCAAACTTCTTAATATCTAGAACCTGTTTATTAATTAATACGCATTTTGAAAAATTATTTATTTCAAGGTCTCCCCCACTGCTTTCTGTCGCTCTGACTACGTCACAGTCACTGTTGCGCTGATTGGTCAGAGCGTTGGCCTATGGACCCTTTTCACGTGACGTCACGACAAACGCGGCCGCCATTTTGGACGTGTACTACCAGTAGTTTACCACAGCCAACATTGAGGAACGGCAGCAAAGAAAGTTTTTACTTTCAGCAAGACTTCCATCATGCCACTATATTGTTGTGCACCTGGATGTAGTAACCATCAACAAACAAGGCAAGGTTTATCATTTTATCGGATCCCGACGGAGAAGATGGATAGCGGCCATTAACAGATTGGCAGCCCTCGGCACACCAACTCTTGTGTAGTGACCACTTTGTTGGAGGTAAGACGAATAAAATTAGCCAGAAAAGGCATTACATTGCTGTTAACATTCTGTGGCGGCGAGTGTGTAACCAAATAGGCTAAAATAACCCATTGTAACCTCTTTGTTCTTCTGTAGTAGCTATTGTTGACTAGCTAATGTCAACAAATAGCTGGTATGTTACTGTAGCAATGTTTACGTTCAGTCATTTGGATGACTGTTAAAACCTTTCAGTCTCAAGTTTTTCCTTTACTGTATTTACTAGTTTACTGTAATTATGATCCGGCAGCTATTTACACCGGATCCAGTGTAAATAGCTGCCGGAGCCAACGTCCGAGGTTCCGGACCGCGCGCCGGCTTGCTCTCCCTCAAATTAAGCAGCGCGCGCCGGCTTGCTCCCGGAGTGCTCCGGCCGAGGTTCCCCTCAAATTAAGCAGCGTGCGCCGGCTTGCTCCCGGAGTGCTCCGGCCGAGGTTCCCCTCAAATTAAGCAGCGCGCTCCGGCTTGCTCCGGAGCAAGCCGGAGCACGCTCCGTAACCTCGGCCGGAGCACTCCTGGAGCAAGCCGGAGCGCGCTCCGGAACCTCGGACGTTGGCGTGTATGTGTATGGCGATGGGTTTTTAACGACATAGGTATACAGATCATGTGGGCCGAAGTCAGGTAAAGACGAGGGCTTCGTGTACTTCCGTACGTCAGTGAACAATCCTGGTGGAAGCAGGTAAACGTCGTTCTCTAAGCCTGCTAACCTCAATTTTTGCAAATACCTCTTCCTCTGCTCGCCCTGTAAATGCCCTACGTCGCTGGATAGTGAAGGTGTTTTCTGCATCTCGCTCCTTTTTCTTTTATGTTTTTCGTTTGTCGCCTTCCTCGCATTCAAACTGATTCGAGCCGAAGTCCACTACATGTCCAAAATGGCGGTCGCGTTTACGAAGGTCACGTGACTGAAAAGGGTCCATACGCACAGAGACAGTTTGAAAGACAGCAGTTTGTTCCTCCTACCCGCTTTGGAAATGTCTACGGATCGAGGCCAGACTAAATATTCACATTTAGTCTGGATTGCCAGGCTACCTTTCCTTTGCATTTAGAGAATTCAAACAGCTCTTATCATGGCTGCCACTTTGATCCTTCTGCGTCATTTCACTCAGTTAGGAACCTTCCTCGTTAAAAAAGGCTACTGGAATGCAGCCCTGGTTCTTCACAGCTGATTAGTTATTTTGCAATAAATTACAATCCTCTGGGTCTCTTTGGCTAGCTCGCTACTTATGTAGCTTTTATGTTGAAAAATTTCTTGACTTGGAAATAGAGGTCCCTGAAGATGAATAAACAATAAAATGCCCGTGAATCATCAGTTGTTTGTTCATGTTGCTTTTCGAAGAATTGTATTTCTATGATAGATGCCAAGATGCTGAGATGATACACTGAAACAGAGGTAAGAATGAGACTTTAGCAACTATCGAGTAACTTCCCAGAGTGATTCACCTGCTCGTCATCCTCAGAGCTTTGGGTGGAAGTGGAAGTGAAGGTGAAGGTGGTGGGGTTACACCTTGCTCCGTAACAGCCCCCCCGTTGGGTGCTCAGGGGTACTGCACTCCGATGAGTTCTTGGCTTTGTCTTTGTTATTGTTCGGCTCGTTGTCTTTGATTATATCGTACTGACGGCAGAACAGGGCAATCACACCTGAAAGCGAAAGAACAACAAACAGGAAAATGTTTTTAATGAAGAAGACTTGGCTAGACCAAAGCTTACAGCTTATCATTAAGCTGAAAAATAAAAATAAAATGTCTTCCTCATGGAAACTGGACTAATGGTTTCCAGTAACAATGATCCCACCAGGTTCATCCAAGGCTAATTCTCATAATTCTTTCTCAACAAAGCATGTGAAGTTCTTCTTACCTGCCCACATGACCAGTACCACCACGATGATGATGAGCTCCCCGGCCCTGAGCTGACTGGCTTGCCCTACTTCCTCCATGGTGACTTCGTCTAAAGAGATATATGGCAGCTGTCAGCTTGACAGAACGTCACACTCCTAAGTTTAGCATGATGGCTGTGTGAAAGTGACAGTCCATAACTCTTTTAGCTGATTAGGAAATTTCTCCCATCTGCTTCTGTCAGAAAATGAGGTCTCAAATCACTGACAGGGTGTCAGGAGTCACAGAGTGGACAAAAAAAATAAAAGCTTTGAGCTTCTTTGGATGGATAACGGGTCTAACTTTCGAAACGGCTTCGATTTGGCCATCTTTTGTGAATGCTAACCCATTTATTGTTGATAGAACTTTACAATTGAAGGGAAATCTTATTGAATACAGTATTAAGAATGGAAGAAAGCAATACACAGGGTGATTTTAGAGACGTAAACAATTTTTGTGCACCAAATGTTCCAAATTCTCATCATATATTATGTGTTTCGAGCTTGTAGTATACTTTCCGGCTGTAGGGCTGTGTATGGGAATGCACTGCTTGCGTGTGTGTCTTTACTTTTAGACGCCTGTCTCTCTGCTTCCTTTGGCGTCCTGAAACGTAGAGTTTCACTTGGTGGGCTCGTCCCGTGCACACTAATGGACTGCACGTGCACGATGTAGTCTGTCTCCGCCTCCAAATCCCACAATGCACAGCTCCGTGTAGTGGTGTTCACTTCCTGTATGAAGCGCAGCATGTGCACATCCTTTTTCTGTCACAAGGAAAATGGATGAAACAAAACAAAAAACAAACACCAGCATCTTCCATGCAGCCCAGACTTCTGCAAAAAAAAACCCAATTATTATTTTAATCAAAGTTTGGAAACTCAAATAAAATAACGGTTTCTTATTTTCAGTATGGAGAAATTCGACCATGTTGGAGCCTGAGTTGCTGATTCAGCTCCCTCTCTGAGAACAACAAAGGTTTTGAGTGTCAGAAAGGAAAGAGAATATATGAACAATCTCATCTCATTATCTCTAGCCGCTTTATCCTGTTCTACAGGGTCACAGGCAAGCTGGAGCCTATCCCAGCTGACTACGGGCGAAAGGCGGGGTACACCCTGGACAAGTCGCCAGGTCATCACAGGGCTGACACATAGACACAGACAACCATTCACACTCACATTCACACTCACATTCACACCCGGGGGAAACCCACATGGACACGGGAAGAACATGCAAACTCCACACAGAAAGGCCCTCGCCGGCCACGGGGCTCGAACCCAGACCTTCTTGCTGTGAGGCTACAGTGCTAACCCCGACACCACCGTGCTGCCCCCGTTTTAATACATTTTCAGTTTAAATGTAAAATCTATATATGCAGTTACTTCTCAGAAAACTTTATACTATGCAAGAAAACCTAAAATCAGCCATTTCAGACCACTGCAAACGACAAAATCACATAATGAATTGGGAAGAGGCCAGAGTCATTTGCGCTGAAGAAAATAGATACCAGCGTTGGATTTTAGAGGCAGTGGAGATACGCAAGTGGGCACAAAGGACGATAAACCGGGATGAAGGAGCGTATGCGCTGTCACACACCTGGAGCGCCGTCCTGGGGGAGCGACCTGACAGCAGGAGGCGTGAACTATCTGTCAAATCGGACAGGACGTTCACGCCTCCGTAACGTAACATCAGCTGATAAGGCACGTCACCACCTGACATCTGGTGACAGTTCTGAGGAAGGCGGAAGTTTCACGCTGAAACTGTCAACAAGGTAACGATCTTAAAATCCTTGTCTAAGAAACGAATTTAAAAATACTTAAACAGTCAGACATAATGAACTTCCACTACATACATACTTTATACTATGACTACTTTTATGATTGCATGAGATGATTACACACAGAACCTTGTCTTATTCGAATAACACATAAAGGTCTTATAGCTTTTTCAATAAGGCCTTTAACAGCCAGATGGCCAGATATTCATTCATCCCCCCCATGTACCTGCTGTGTGATGGCAAATCCAATCACTGGCTCCGCTCCAGGGATATCCCATGTCACTGTCGCTGAATTGGCCTTTAGATCCCGGATCGACACATTTACAGGAGGAGCCAAACTGTCTGAGGAGACAGACAGACAGATTTTCTGTTGGAAATGAAATATCAAACTATGTGTGTGTGTGTGTGTGTGTGTGTGTGTGTGTGTGTGTGTGTGTGTGTGTGTGTGTGTTTGCACATGAAAGCATTTCCCATGACTTGATATTCAGCATCCAGAAGCCTTGAACTCATCCTTTCTCTGATTTATTAGTATTCATAACCAGATACAGCTGGCATGGCTGGGCATCTGGTCAGAGGCAATATCCAGAAGGTGTGTGTGTGTGTGTTCATCTCCACATGATCTGCAGTGTATTGGTGAAGCACAGTGAGAAAGGCCTGAATTATACATATGAGCTCTAAAACTACAACTGGGTCAGGAGCCTCCTCGACTATGGCATTGTCTTTGTTTGTGTGTGTGTTCGATATTTCTTCATTTTCTGCTATTTATCTTCAGAGTGTTCTATAAGTATCATGTTCAAAGGTCCTTAAAATAACTGACAGTTCCACACTGAGGGTGAGTCCGTCCCTCCAGCTGCCCTTCTTGTTGTTGTTCTTCCACTAATCTGGCTTCCTTCTGGGAAAACAAAACAAACAAACCAAAAAAACCCCTGTCGATTGTGTAAGATCTGTTGAACAATACAGATGTGTATGTTCAGATAGATAGATAGATAGATAGATAGATAGATAGATAGATAGATAGATAGATAGATAGATAGATAGATAGATAGATAGACGGCCCCATATGGACAGTCGAAAGTCACACTTGGAAGATGACTCTGGATAGTAATGCATTCATGTCTGAGGACTACAATTGCTATGATAACTTTAGGACTGCAGTTGTCATGAACAGTTTTGCACTCAAATTTCCATCAAGGAACAGTTTATAACTTCAACAAAACAGACTTCATGTTAAAACTATCATGATTTTCCTGTTTTCACAGTCATACTTTGTTACTCTATTGGATACAGTTATAGAAGCAAGTTATTTATAATCACGTTGTCTGCTATCACCCAAATGAGGATGGGTTCCCTTTTGAGTCTGGTTCCTCTCAAGGTTTCTTCCTCATGTCGTCTGAGGGAGTTTTTCCTTGCCATCATCGACACAGGTTTGCTCATCAGGGATAAATTAAGGATCAAATTAGCTCATTTTTAAAGTCTTTAATTTTCTGTAAAGCTGCTTTGCGACAATGTCTATTGTTAAAAGTGCTATACAAATAAACTGAATTGACTTGACTTGACTTGACGAGATAGATAGATAGATAGATAGATAGATAGATAGATAGATAGATAGATAGATAGATAGATAGATAGATAGATAGGACAGATAAATAGATACATTAAGAGACAAAGAGGTGGACAGTCAGACAAAGGGATGTATAGGACCAGTTGAATGACAGCTCAGACTAACAGACAGACAGACAGATTTATTGGTTGACTGATTGATGGAAGGACAGATAAGTAGGCTACAGCTCAGAGAGACAGACAGACTGATTGATTGATTGATTGATTGATTGATTGATTGATTGATTGATTGATTGATGGACAGATACGTAAACAACAGCTCAGATATATAGATAGATTGATACAGTCCCTGACAAGAGTCTTGTCACTTATCCATTTTGTAGAAACAACAGCTTATAACCTGACTTTTAATTAATCCATTGGTTTTAGAAATGGCTCATATGAAAGCTAAAACCCTCCCAAATTATGTTTAATATACTAAAATAAATTTGCTTCACTGAAGAAAGATTGATCATTTAATGAACACAGAAAGGTCAGATTTTGGCAAGACAAAAGTTTTGTCGTCTACAGAGAGTAATGTGAAAATTGAACAAATAATTTATTTCAAATACAAAAATATGTTGACCTGGCGACTTGTCCAGGGTGTACCCCGCCTTTCGCCCGTAGTCAGCT